>NW_010104145.1:824-1187 GCF_000699245.1 Pterocles gutturalis | reverse complement strand
GCCACCCTGGGGAGGGTCCTGGGGGGTTTCTGATGTGTCTGACCCAATTTCTGCCCTGTGAGCCCCTGTGAAGCACCAGGCAGGGCGGCCACCCCCTTGGTAAGTGCCCCCCTGCCACCCTGGGGAGGGTCCTGGGGGGTTTCTGATGTGTCTGACCCAATTTCTGCCCTGTGAGCCCCTGTGAAGCACCAGGCAGGGCGGCCACCCCCTTGGTAAGTGCCCCCCTGGCCCCAGCGTGGCACTGGGAGGGGAAAGGGGGCTGTGCAGGGGGGGGAGCAGCTGCCCCCCCAGCCCTGGCAGGGCCCGTGTCTGTGGGGGGATGGATGCCCCACTCATCAACCCCTCCCCGTGCACAGTTCTGCC
>NW_010104145.1:0-795 GCF_000699245.1 Pterocles gutturalis | reverse complement strand
GCGCTCCCAGGGAACACAGGAATGATTCATCCTGGTGATTTTTTCCTCCTCCTCCTCCTCACGGAGCGCTCGAAGGCTCCAGATGAGCCACTGCAGCCTGATTCATCGGTCTGGGGGGGCTCGGTGCCTTCCCCAGGCGTAGGGCAGCGACGGCAGAGCAAGGGGCTGCGTCCTTGCTGGTGGGCATGGGACCGTCCCAGCACAGGGACCAGTTGGGTCTGGTGATGCTCTGGGCTCAGATCTCCTCTCCAGTTTTCTCTCCCACATCCCAGCCCAGCACGGGGAAGGCCGATGGGCTCCTGCCCTCCCTGCTCCTCCGATGGGCAGCAGGAGCTGCTCCGAGCCTCGGTGGTGCCCGGAATGCACTTCCACTAAATCTAGTGTTTTGAGGCAAAAATCCTTTTGGCAGCAGGCTGAGAGCACCTTCTTTTCAGAGCATCTAAATGTGGATCCTCCCCATTCATGGAGCCACTGGGATATTTCTGTTTGCGCCCCAGGCAGACGCGCCCCAGTGCTGCCACTGAGCCCAGCACCTTACTGGGACACGAGTGTCACTTTTGGAAGCCTTATGTAACTTCAGATGTCTCTCAGATTACTACACACTGACATATATTTTCTCCTTTTGATGCCATTGCTCATTTGGTTGCAGCTTTTCACGTATTGTCATCTCTCCAATTTTCCCCCCAGCACCTCCGCACGGGAACACCAGGGTTCGGTTTATTTTATTTAAAAGATTCAGTCTTTTGGTCCCACATTGATTTTCCCGTGGATCCACCCTGAACTTTCACCTTTGAC
>NW_010104144.1:0-5968 GCF_000699245.1 Pterocles gutturalis | reverse complement strand
CGGCAGAGGCCGGGGACGCAGGGGGATGAGGGGGGAGCTGGGCCCGCCGCCACGTCCCGCCTTTGCGGTACCTGTTGGAAAGGGCCCTCAGCCCCCCTGGGGGTACCTCAGCCCGCCGAGGGGGCTGCGGCCTTTGTCCGCCCCGGCCCCGCTGGGTAAAAATGGGGTGAGCGGAGGGTGTAACTGCCTCAGGGGCTGGGCAGGGATTTTCGGGATCAATTTAGGCTCCTAAGTTGGCTTTTGGTCTGAAATTCTCAGCTGAAGCATGTGAGATCTTCGTAGGGCTGGGCCTATGAGCTTGAGGCAGGCCTAAGGTGAAGTGTCAGGCTAATGCACAGATTAAGGAAAATTTACTCTTGTTTCCATCGTAAATGCAGTTTCCATCAGGGTTTCTGCTATCTGTTTTGTGTATTTCTTTAGGGGGAAGCACAAAGCGTGTATTAATGCCTCCTTTAGGACCAAAGCACTTTACAACTGAAACTTAAAAGCAGGAGCTGCTGCTCTCAGGTGTGACTGTTCCTGCCAAAAGCCCGTCTAGTCTCTTTATAAAAACCTATAATGAAGGAGATTCTGCAGTCTTCCTAGATAGCCCATTCCAGCACCCAACTGTCCTTAAAACCACAAAGTTTTCCCCAGCATCTAAACTGTACTTGGGCTGTGAATGTTTCTTTGCCCAGCGCCTAGCAGATACAAAAAATGACTAATAAACATCAATTTACACTAACATTTTAGATACTGTATCATTTCACATAATATTACCATATTCTCCCTTAAAATTCATTTTTCTGTACTAAACAATTTCTCATAGGTTTCAGGATCTCATAGGCTGTATTTTCTAAACCTCTTATCGTGCTCAGGCTGCTCCAGACTCTTCTCAACTTTGCATTCTCCCTTACATCTACATCCAATAATCAGGTTAATTAGGTAACCCATCTCAGCGTGGCATTTGCTGACTTTGCAATAGCATCACCGTGTTGGTTCAGATTCTTTTTCTGATCCCCTGTAATCCCCAGATCCCTTTCAGTGCTGCTCTCTGAACAGCTGTTCCCCCTATTCTTGACAAATTCATGGTGACTTTTTGATTTGTCACTTTTTACATTACCTCGTTCTCGAAGTGTTTTTATGTCAATAGTTTATTATCTTCCTGGACTACACCCTTCCTTCAGGCCAGATGGAAGGAACAAATAAATATTCCTTTATGCAATAATAACTGGAAAGAATAGGAAGTCACCTATCAAACCCATGGGGAGGTGGCTGCAGCTGGTTGAACTTTCTTCTAAATCACAGAAGGAACTGTATGTTTATCTGTGACCAAAACCAAGCAGCAGGGAAAAGAATTGACATGTGTGGCCATGGGATGAAGACATTCCGTCCTTGCTGTTCACCTTTGGCGTTAAAGCAAAGGAGGCCGTGGTTACACCATCGTTAATACAGGAGTAGGAATCTGATCCGGACAGGGAGTGGGCTCACTGCGACGTGAGTCACCCCACGCAGTGTGGAGGTTACCATGGCGGTACGGTGGCTTTACATTGGGTGTGGAGGGACAAAAAGGATTTGATGACATGTTGGAATGGCATGGACCGATACATCTTTTCTGGCACACAGACTGCTGGTACAAAACTAACCAGTTAAAACATTTTTGAGAAATTAGGCCTAGGAGAGTAAGTTTATTCTGGATCATTAGTTTGTACCATGTAACCTTTTTTGGCATTTTTTGCCATAATGGCATTTTTTATTCAGTACAAAAGGCCTAAACCTGAATTTATGATATCATATAACTGAACTATGTCAAGAGTAAATCAAAGCAACAAACCAGAAATTAATCTTATTTTTTGTGCTACTGTTTCCGTGAGAAAGCTTCATGGTAAAATTTTAATTCTGTTTCTATAACTAGGCTATTAACTCCAGAAGTACAACCATCCAGTCTACAAACAGAAACATATGACCACGTCAAAACAAAATGAAGCAACACAGCCAGTACTCTTAGTAGTCAGTCTGAACGGCCCACACTAAACCTACAGAGCAATGCTCAAATGTTGAGAAATGTTTAGAAAACTGTGAAATTGCAGACAACCTAACTGCAAGAAAATACTTTCAGGCTGAAACTTATCAAAACTCGGCTTGATTTTTGCCCCTGAATCTTTGCAAAATAGGGCAAGACTCAGTCAACTCGATTTTGATACTGCAGTGGTCTCACCCTGGTTGCTCTGTGTCGATTGACCAGTCATCTTGGGGACCTACAGCTCCCCAACATCCTCCAAGCTGCTGTTAACCACATCTGGGATGGTTTTCAAGATGTTTACTGGTTCGCAATATCTCATGTGGATTTTCCAGGTGTTGCCCAAGGCAGGAATGTTGTGCAGAGGAGGAGAGCCTGCTCCTGATGTCACAGAAGATCTGTAGTACTTAATGAATGTTCTCCTAGATCACCTTGAACTGAAGCAGATGAAGATACTCCTGAATAAAGGCAAAAGACACCAAAGTCACTCTTGGGCGACTGACTAGAAGTCTTCCCCAAATAGGTAGATATATGTTGTTTTCTCATTCCTTTTTTGATAAAATTCATGGGAGTTTTGAACATTAGGAGATTCCTTTCCACCATGGGATCGCAGTAGTTTTGCAGCTCTCCTGGTCATGCTGTTCAGACACGTTCAGCTCTCAACCTGGTTCATGTAACTGTGCGACAGCCCCATAATCACGAGTTCGGAGGCAAGGGAAATGAGGGTTTTGTGTGTGCTCATAGTCATGGCACGTATGACAGGTCATATGAATACATACATAGCTCTGTGGCAAAATACCACAAAAAAATCACACTTTCATCTTATGTACCTGGCTTTTAAAGTCTCCGTTGGCCTTCTTTTATGTAACTTTTGGGATGAATGGATTATCAATCTATAGAAGATGTTTGTGCTTGGTTGATTTTATAATTTGTCCTGGGCAATTTTATGGTTTGTTCTGGGTAAAAGTTGATTTACATGTCAAGTTCAGTATCGATTGCAATGAAACATTTAGTGCTTCTTAATTTGGGAACACGAGGGTGTAACTGTGTTGGTTGGTTTAGGATTCTCATTGCATCTGTTTGTTCATCTTTACTTTGGTTGAGCCTTTGGCTTAGGTACAGCTTCCTGCCTAGTCCCTGATAGTAGAGGGGATGACTGCAAGCACCAAAGTAAATGCAGACTTTTATTAAACACAAAATACAGATCAGAAGACATTTCAATCCACCGCAGTCAGACAAGTCCTTCTGCCAGTTTTGATTATTTAAAAGAAGATGTGATTTGGAAAAGCAGTCAAAACGAAGACTACTACTAAAATGAAGCCAGAAAAAGCACAAAAGGAAAATGAGTAGTTTCGTCAACTGATCGGTTGCCAACACTTGTCTTTTATTTGCCTTTTCCTCCACAATTCTCGTACAGTACAGGTCTCAAACACGTGATGGCTGCCATTAGAATCACAATTGTCTGTCTTCAAAAATATGAGGTGATGATAGCATGTATGAGAAGAGAAAGGGAAATCTGAAGAGCAGCAGGAGTCGTGTGTGGGCGAAGTACTGCCAGTTCCTGGCCTTGCATGAAACACTGCATGGAGTCCTGTCCCCAAAAGTGGGATCCACCTTTATTGCAAGGTCGCATGGTGGCAAAAAAATGCAAAAGCCATACTGGGATGTGTAAATAATATAATCTGCAAGACAAGAACAACTTCCAGAGAGCTACAGGCAGGATGCATGTACCCAGAAGCAGATGCTTGCAGTTACACCACTCTGATCAGAGCAATAAAAGCCAAAGAAATCCCTTGTTCTTAATTTTGGAAAGGGGAACTCTGTAACTGTGAGAAAGCTTCTTGAAAAAAGCTGAAAGGAGTAGGTAACAGAATAAAAGGGGTTTATGCAGCATGGAGGCTACTCAAAGGGATTGCATTGGAACATCTTACCAAATGCATAACACCTGTCAAAAAAGTGCGTAGGAGGATCAAGCATGGCTAAAAAATCAAAAGTGACTAAAAGATGGGACATGGGAGGCTATCAGAAACAAAAGGCAGCCTTCAGACAGCTGGATTTGTGTTTTATTGAGGAAAACAGGAAAGATTACAAACAAGTGAAATGTAAAAATGGTTGTGTAAAGCAGAGAGCTTGACATGCAACTGGGAAAAAGAATTAAAAAGCATAAGAAGTCATTTTTCAGTCTTGTCAGGAGCAGGAAGCCTGAAAGACATTTTCTAGAACGAATTGGCTATTGAGATATAAAAGGACTATGTAGAAAAGACAATACTGGAGCAGAAAACCCAAATGAGTTTTTTTGCATCTGTGTTTATTGTGGAGGAGGCTGGGGAAGTTCCCAGACAGGAACTCACAAGCTCGCCTGAGGATCTGTCTCACGCTGAAGCATCGGTAAGGGTTAGAATAAATCGACAAAGCGAATAATAACAAACTAACCATTGCCAGATGGTCCTCACCGCACCGCAGAAATGTGCAAGCCTTCCTTTAAAACCGCTTCCCCACACAGCCTTAGGAGATGGCTGATGCCACCAGCTTTTAGAATCTGTTCCTGGAGAGACTCAGCACCTGAGAGGGTTGTGACCAAGTAAGCACAGCAAAGTTTTACAAAGCCACGCTACCTTTAGCACTTTTTTTTTAACAAGTCTTTCCAGCAGCCATTTGAAGATTGCCGGAACACAAGAGGGAAGGGGGAAGGAAAGCTGTGAGGGGACCCTTTGGCCAAAGCTGACTTGGTCCTAGGAAACCCCAAGATCTCTGCAACTGTGAATGCATGGGCTGTCTCCAAAGATGTAAAACATTCTCTTCAAGCAGTGGCATGGCGGGCATCACGGACCGATTTGCGGTTCCACTTCCCCTTCTTTCAGCTTGCTCTGAGCTCACAGCAAGCAGGAACTGCAGGTTTGTCCCTGGACAGGCTCAGGGAAGGCAGGATTTAGCATTCAGAGCACAAAAATGTGTTCTGTCCAGCCCAGGTCCTGACTCAGTGGGAGCCGGGGACCAGGCAAAGGTGTTGGCAGACCTCTGGATCGTATCTCCTGCCTTTCAGTCCAGCAACCCTCTGAGAGTGTCCAGTTGAACAAACTGCCCTAAAACAGCATTAAGAGAGTGACTGTTCCTGTTATTCTGGCTGAAGTCCCGGTCTCTGCAGTATTCCCTTCCCTGTACTTCCTTCAGGTACTTCAGGGTAACTAAGTGCCCTTCAGGAACTTGCGCAGGGCTTGTCTGAGCCAGGGCTGGGTGGTGGCTTGAAGCTGGCAGGATGGACGGCCAGTCCGGAGCACAAGGAAAGAGAGGAGAGATTAAACGCAAAGTGGGGAGTTGTGCACCACCAGCCCCTTTCTGGGCAGAAGGCAGCAGAGGGATGGGCAGGTGTCAGGGGCAGGGAATGGTGACAATCCCCACGCTGGTTGCTGTGGCTGCATCCTGTAACACTGCTGTCGGTAATCATGTTGCAGCCTGGCCGGCTGTGCAGGCAGCAGAAGGGAGCTGGAGCAGGATCTGGGCTCTGGCTGCTGGTACCCAGCGCTGGCCAGTGCAATGTATCGCCAGAGCAGAAATGCAAAACCTCCAGCACTTCTGGCTTCAGTTTAGCTATTTTTTTTTAATGCATAAGGTTTTCTTTCCTAAAAATATTTGAAAGGGCTGACCAGCCTTTGTCTCGGATAAGGCTTCGCTCACCTGCGCAGATCAATTCTGGCCACGTCTACCTTAGCAGGTAGTGGGGTGCAATAGGAACAGACCCGTAAAGCAAAGCACCCAGATGCAGATGACCGACACGACGTACATGTTGCAGCTGCTGCAGTGTGGTATGTGTGTACCTGGAGTCATCCTCCAGCTTGGTTTTATCCAAATGCCATCAAACGAGCCCACGGGAAGATTCTCTCTAGAAGTGCGCTGCAGATCCCAACCAAAGCACGAACGCGGATGCACTCCCCACAGTGAAGTGACTTCAGGCATCTTTGGCTCTGTAAA
>NW_010104143.1:0-6665 GCF_000699245.1 Pterocles gutturalis | reverse complement strand
AAAGGTTTGCAAAAAAAAAAAAAAAAAAAAAAAAAAAAAAAATCCATCATAGTTAACATCAGCCTGCTAGCTTGTAGTGTCAGCTGGAACCGAAAACACCCATCTCATTTCCAGTAATTAATTTATTGATGCTGGGAAAAAAAAAAAAGCCCTTTGTATTTAAGCATTGAAAAGAAAATAACTAGGGGGAGAAGGTACCAATCCCTTTACAAAGCTCAGTAAAAAAAAAAAATATATATATACATAAGAAAATATAAAATTATTTTGGCATTAATGAAAGCAGCTGAACCCATGAAAGGCATTTTCAAAGCTGTGCATATAGATGTGTGCACACACATGCCAGCACCGATCCCGTTAGAAACCATTTCTCAATAATGGGATTTGCAAGCAGAACTCCCTTTGTATGACTCCGAGCATCCTTCAGGGTGGAATAACTCCACTCTGTAAAATCTGTGCCACCTCTTTCCGTTTTGCCAGCTGCAGGGTTCACTCTAAACCGCTGCAATTACCTCTGCCCTGTCTTTCCCTCTGCTCCTCCTCTTCTCCTGAGCACCAACGCAGCATCTGCAAAACCAGAGGTCCTTTGAAGCATCCGATCACTCCTGGATTGCCGATGCAAGGGTGTTTGCAACAGGATTATCCTATTTGCTGCTTCTACCAGCTTCCTTCTACGTCAAACAACCCAAATATCAGGGCTGCTGCTCTCATTACGTTGAACATTACCCAAGAGCTCATTATTTAAATGACCTTCTGGAGGTCCAGCTGGAATCTCCCAACCGGTTTCTAACGTGTCCCAGATACACGGGACGGGACGAATCCCTCCCGCACAGTCAGGGTTGACCGATTCCCCTAAGGGATGAGCAGCCATCCCCAACAGGCATTTGGGAGAAGCTTTCCAGCAACTGGTTCCAGAGAACTTCAACGTACAACAGAGGCATTTACACCTTTCCAGTTCAGGCACTTAAGGGAGGAGCCTAAATTAACGCTCTAGACTTTCCATGCACTCAGCAGAGCCCCTGGGATAGGACCCAAAGCTCCCGAGACAGGACAGAGGGAGGCTCAAAGCACCAGAATTAAATACTCGAGGTGGGATGGGGTGAACACCTCTGGAGCAATGGAAAAACTCATCTTACAAGTGGTTCTATCTACAACCTTTCGTGGTAGATCAGCTCTTTAGGGCACATCACAGCTTCCTCACACTTTCATGGGTGGGAACACCGCTGGACAGAGAACCCCATCGATCCAGAGCGTGGTCCTGCTCATCCCATCAGGTCATGAGCCAAACCTTGGGAAGGGTTAGACACTGCACTGGGCAAGGAGGGGCTGTGGCCGGCCAACGGCAAATACCAGCGAGTCTGCACCAGAAATAACAGGAATCATGAAGAAATTTCCATTCTGTAAAAAAATTCACATGTGCCAGGGTTATAAATGGCTTGCAGGCACAAGCAGACCTTGAATGTGGAAAACTTGGTTTGGGAGGAATGGGAAGGAGAAAGATTTTTTTGTTTGTTTGTTTTTTTAATCTCAACAGATTTTTCCAAAGGCTTTAAAACTCACATCTCAACAGACCGTTTAAGATACACTGTGCCCGAAGGAGAGCAGACTTTGGATTGCAAAAAGAAACGTCAGGAAGGATGTTTTCCTCAAGTATCCTCATTTTTCCCAGCCCCACCACTCCCATTGCCGTGCAATTCGGATAAATCATTATTCTGTCAGGACTGACTACAATGACTCCAGTTTCTATTTTGCTATAAAAGCTTTACTTCTCTTGAAAATTTCTAGCTTGAGGATGGGCTGTCTATTCTCTCCCCCCTCCAGCACACACATCCTCTTTTATCCAACTATTTCCTTTCTTCGTACCGTAGGCACGCTCGCGGGAACGGCTCTGTTGTACTTTTTTCACTGACACTACATCAGATCAGCAGTATTATCTAAGCAGAAGGAAAGAAAAGCAGCTCAGCTGAATGAAATGCCAACATCAGGTCACATTGTACTAAGAAAATAAATGTAATTATTCATTTTCTAGAAAATAAATGCAATTCACATCCCTGTGGCCCTTAACCTGGGCGTCCATCTGCCTCTAGGGAAACACTGATCATTGAACAGTCTGAAAAACCCCAAAGGGGAGAAACTTTCACGGAAAATTAACTGGGAGATGCTGCAAGCTGAAGAATTAATTTCCATCTCTCCATTTCTGTCTGTGCCATGTTCTGTACTGTGCGTTTTCCTCTGGACTTTCCGACATTTAGAAGCATTTGGCAGCTCATTAAATTCTGCACGTGAAGCGATCCAGCCCCGAGAAACTGTCCCACTCGCAGCGGTGGTTCACGAGGGTCACGTACCCTCAGGTTTCTACGAAGAAGAACGCCACCATTGCTTTGTGCAGTTTCTTGCCGTGCGGATGTCTTCGAGTGATGCTACATGTAAACTGGGAAAGCACGGAGCTGTGGAAAGTAAACTGGACACAGCTCATCTATGATACACCTCGTAAAGAATCACAGTCACGTCTGGTACTGTCATGTCATGTCAGTATTTTATCCATAGGTTCTTGGAAATTTTCTCCATTTAGAACTGGACAGCCTCTCCCTTCCCCAGGGGACCAGCACGGAGCTGGGTGATGTCCTCTGAGAAAGAACCAACTCCGCTATGGGCTTTCCCCCCTCATTTAAACTAAAACACGTTGTTTTATTTAAACATAACCGAAAAGGATGGTGGCAGCAGCACTTGGCAAAGAATTTCTAGCCGATTGTAACTTTTTCCTGGAAAATGCACTGCACTCATGTGATAGGAATGGTCTAGGACATGACTGGAGATCGTTCCTGCACGGCGGGGTCCTTGAGGATGTCCTGTGGGATCACAGACTTTCCATGTTAACTCATGGGTAAAAGTTACTCCCAGGGAGATTCCGATTAGACACAAGAGGAAAATTTCTCCCAATGAGAACAACCTCCATTATTCCAAGACATCGGAATAATCTCCCCAGGGAAGTGGTGGATTCCCCACCATCGGACACTTTCAGGATTCGCCTGGCCAGGGTGCTGGGCCATCTCGTCTAGACCGTGCTGTTGCCAAGAAAGGTTGGACCAGATGATCCCTGAGGTCCCTTCCAACCTGGGATATCCTCTGACCTGGGATTCATGCACCAAGAAGAAACCAGTCCCCAAAGCGGGCTCTTCTGAGGAGTCCTAAGAGCACTGGGGCCAAGACATTTTTGTCAGAAGGAAGTTAACTGCATGCAAAAAGCAAAGAGCTCCAGAGGAGTTAGAAAATGATGTCATCCTTCCTCTGCATTGACTGCTAGGACAAGGCACTTGGAGCTTGAATTTCTGAGATGAGGAGCACCTACTATCTCAGATGAAAACAGTAGTTCTTCCCAGAAGAAACAGTCATGCTATCCCATTCCTCCCTCCTGCTTGGGTCCCCGGGAGGCCCCAGTGACAAGACTGATGAAAGGAGGAGCAAGGTGAGGAGGAGACGGTTTCCCTGCAGCCACCTCTCTATTTTCGTCACCTCATGTTTGCTACAGCAAAACAAAGAGGGAGCCAACAGTGACAGCAACAGCAAGAAAGAAAAACCTTGTTCTTCTAAACAAGAACCTCCTTCTTCTAAAGCAGGAAAGAAAATATTGTCCTAATGGAAGCAGGTGAGAATGGCAAAATTTGTCCCCATCTTGGCAGTCGGAGCTGGTCCTGAGACTCACATGCAACCATCTCCCATCCAGCCCTTCCCGTATTCTTCTAAATGGTTGGACTGAACGAGCTTCTCTTCCCTTCATCTGCTAATGTTTGAAACACGTGCAAACTTTCGCATCATAAATCCTGTGTAAATATCAGAACACTTACCGTCAGCGTCAGGTAACCCATGGTAACTCCCCCATGTTTTACTGAAACTATAGAGAGGCCACATGCAGAGAAGAATCCCAAATCATTGGAGATAATTGGTGGTTTTTTTTGCAAGGGTCTGAAAAAGGAAAGGCATTCAGTGCAGTAAGCTAATATCTGAATTCAATGCTGGAACCAAACTCCTTGGTTCAGTCTCATTTTACCCTAAAATGATGGAGCTGAAAGGACCTAACACAAAGAGAATTAAGAACAACTATAAAAAGCTATAGCTCAGTCTCACCTGTTCTTTTTTTTTTTTTTTTAAAAAAAAAAAAGCTTAAAAGTCACTTTGTGCATGTGGACAGAGAGTCATGTGCCCAGCAGAGATACCAGGAGCATCTGCACTATGGCCAAGCAGAGCAAGAAGGCCAAGCAAGGTTTTTCATCCCTTTTTAAGGCTCTTAGTTAGGGGTCCTGGGAGACCCACAGGCAATGAGCACACGGAGGGGAAACTGTGGGAATCAGACTCATCTGCAAGAAAATGGTGAGTCATGCCGAAGGGTGGCTAGGAGAAGATGGGTTGTGTGGACCTTACACCAAGATGGAAAATACCCAAGGATGGCAACCTTGGATGGTCTCCTTAATTGGAGAAGGGGAAAGACTCTGAGGCCAGACAGAGTATCCAAAACCTAAACCATGTCATGTTGCTGTGGAAAACAGCAGCATATTTACAGTTCGGATTCTCAAACACTAAACCCCTCTCTTCAAGCTTCAACGAAAAAAAAAACCAAAAACACCTCTGAGTATGTAATTATACATAAATAAAATAACAACAGAAATGACAAATTAAAAAAAAAAAACAAAAAACAAAACAAAGTCTTTGCTCCAAAACACAACCAGCTGAAGTCAGGAGCCATTACTTTCAGATTCAAAATATTTTACTGAATTTGCGAAAGCCTCCCACATTTACAGAGAAAAAAAAAGAATTACCATGCTGGATCTGGTTCATGGATCATCTCAACAAATGCCACGTCTTTCAAAACAGACCGTCCCAGATCTTCACAGAAAAGGAAGAAGAAATTTAATCCCAGCCAACTGGCCCTAAAGGAAAGTTTTCTTCTGAATTCCCTTGAAACAATGACTGGCTCACATCTTAGAAGATAAGAGTTCTCAAATTTAGTGGATCGTTATCAAGTTACTAAGGTCTTGGCTTGGATGTGCCATGACACGAACTTCCACAGTTTAGTGAGTTATCCTTCAATCAGACACTAAAAGAATGAAAAACATCTGGATAATATTACATTTATTGGGATCCTTTCTCCACTGAATCTGCCTTCAGTTTCCTCCGCTTATAAAATGGTACAAGAATAGTTTAGATCTTCAACTGGCAGCTCTGATCTTTCTTAGCAATCCTGGTAACCACAGACAGAAATATCACCTTTCCTGCTCTGCTCTGCAAACCGCACGCAGAAATCAGGTGCCGTCATCAGACAGGTTTTACTCCCTGTTAACTGCAAACCAAAGGGATCAATCTTAAAAAAAGAGCCTCAACTCTGTGATTCATTTATTATAATCACATTTTACAAACTTTGTTTGAACATCAGGGAAAAGATTCCATTTTCAGGCTGAAAACAAGTCACTTGTGCTGCTCTGGAATGCGCCATGTGTTTCGTTAGAAAAAACATATTTGTAACATCTGCATGTTAGAAGGAACTCTGGGTTTCTAGACAGAAAATAATTAAAACCAACTTGAATTGTGTATAGTTGATGATAAGAGTCAGATAGATACACACGGTAGCTTTAAGTACAACAATATGCTCACAGTTCTGTGGTCAAGGATGGGACCGAGCTCTGCCTGCCTCCCCCGGGCGCACACGGAGCCGTTTGATCCCGGATGGGCACCACCAGGAGCCACCTCAAGGGAGGAAACACAGAGGAAAGGAAACCACCGATCGTGCTCCTCTGGCTCCTCTCAACTCCTCGACATCCTAAAATTCTGCATCAGCTGAAAACTACTGCAAACAGTCTGGGAGAGGAACTATTCTTGCATGACCCCGGACCTCACTGCAGTCTCGATCTCGATTCATCTACAGCTGCGTGTCTGCATCACTTGAGAGAGGATGAGATGCAACCATGAGGAATTCAACAATTGCTGAATCTCATCTTAGACACAGAAAACAGCGCTTGCCAGTGACCTCTGTGTGCCACCAGACTTCCAGAGGTCAATCTACAGATCTCCTCTGAAGGACCCGGGTCTCATATCCCACCTCTGACCAGCCAAGAGCACCCTCACATCATCCTCGCATCGTCACCGAGACACAGGCTCCTTCCACCACAGAAACAGTGGCTCTGGCCAAGGCACTTCCACCAGATCTGTTCCCAGCTCTCATAAAAAAGTGACTACCCTGGTTTGCAAGGACGAAACGCTTTCCAGACCAGACCCAACGGTAGTTGCTCTGAAGGAAGCAGTGTGGTGGGAATATACCTCGCCGCAGCCCCTCAGCCCTGCCCACATCTGCAGAAAGGACACTTCCATCTGCACGCCCCTCAGAAATTGCTCTCTGTCATTTTTCCTTCTACAATTTGAATTGCTGAAACCCCAAACTGGCTTGTGCCAAGTTACATGGCAGGTCACAAACCGTCTCAAACTTTTGGCTGTCCTTCCAAATCAACTCACGTGGAAAATCTTACAAAAATCCCTTCGTGTCTTTGTTTTAAATATTACTACTTTTATTTTTTTTTTAATCATCATCATTGTCTAACAGAAAATAAGAAATGGCTGGCATGTCTTGTCCACCCTGAACCAGCCTGGCACGGAGAACAAGCAGGAGGAGTTAGAAATCC
>NW_010104142.1:0-1711 GCF_000699245.1 Pterocles gutturalis | reverse complement strand
TTTATTTTTTAAAATTTATTTTCAAAAAATTTATTTTCAGAATTTATTATAATAGCTTTTATTTTTATAAATTTGTTCACTGAAAGGGTTATCAAGCACTGGAACAGGCTGCACAGGGAAGTGGTTGAGTCACCATACTTGGAGCTATTTAGATGTGCAGATGTAGCACTTAGAGACGTGGTTTAGTGATGGACTTGGCAGTGCCAGGTTTATGGTTGGACTCAATGATCTTAAAGATCTTTTCCAACCAAAATGATTCTACAATACTATAATTCAAAACAAGAAGGATAAGTTATACAAATGCATGTTTGCATACCAGTAGTAGGGAGGGTGAAGCTCTAAGAGTAGATTTTTGTTACCTACAGTGGATTTATTGGCTTATAAATTAGGATGCCAAGGAGAGCTGGAAGAAAAAAAATACGTTTGGATTATATATGTGTGTATACATAAAGGAGTGTGTGTGTTTACATTTACTTATATTTATACATTTCCTTATTCATAATAATGTTAAATGTTCTTATTCTTCATTTCTGTAAATGGTCTCCATTTTGCACAAAATACAGAAGAATAGGCATTCTTAATTCCTGCAGAACAAAGTGTTTGAAAGATCACTCAAAAACCTGAAAAACAGTATATATAATTAACTAGAAAGTCTTGTGAATATTTAATTAATGTTAGAAGTTAAAAACGTTTGGAGTCAGCCCTTTCCAGTTCTGAGACGCTAGGAAGGGACCAGTTGTTGAGGGTCCACAGGATTATATTCTTCATAAATCTCACAGTGAAAGTAATTGTTTTCTGCAGGTCACCCATGTATGTCACTCCCATGTTGTTATCATTAATCTTCCATCTGAAACAGAATAAAAGGCCTTCCAGTACATGAAGGGAGCCTATAAACAGAAGGGGGAGTGACTGTTTACAGGGGCTGATAGTGAAAGGCCGAGGGGGAATGGTTTCAAACTAAGAGAGGGGAGATTTAGGTTGGATATTAGGCAGAAATTTTTCACGCAGAGGGTGGTGAGGCAGTGGAACGGGTTGCCCAGAGGAGCTGCAGATGCCCCATCCCTGGAGGGGTTCAAGGCCAGGCTGGATGGGGCCCTGGGCAGGCTGCTCTAGTGGTTGGCAACCCTGCCCACAGCAGGGGGGTTGAAACTAGATGATCTTTAAGGTCCTTTTCAACCCAGGCCATTCTATGATTCTATGAAAAAAAGGGTAGAGAAGAAAACATAGTTTAAAAAAGAAAGACTTCAGATTTTTGAGAGTTCACCATTTAAAGATAGTACTTGGAAAAACACTGATTATAAAATCAGTAAATTAGAGTTAGAAAAAGACTAATAGCTCTTATGAAAAGATCCCAACAAACCTCTCAAACAGAAGACTTGATGCTCAGTGGATGCATCCTGAGGAGACAATTTGCACTGCCTTATTTAAGTGGCCATAGGGGTAACTGACATTTCTAGAAGGTTTGTGAAGCTTAGAAATTCCCTAGGATTTCAACAAACAAGACAAGCTGTGCTTAGACAAAGTTAATGTTAGCAGTCTATAGGCCTTTTCCACAGTTTAATTGTTTTGCTGTAAAGAAATATCAGTTACAAACATAAGCTCTGATTTCTAGTAACTACTGAGGAAAACAGGGGATGTCACAAAATGTTATGCCCAGTTCCAAATGCAATATTTCTGATAGCTAGCGGTTTCTCAGTTAAGACAAATAATA
>NW_010104141.1:0-6386 GCF_000699245.1 Pterocles gutturalis | reverse complement strand
TTAAAAAAAAAAACAAAACAAAACCAAACATGGCTTTGACTATATATTCTTGATTTCAAGTTCTGTGCTTTTGTGTTGGAAAGGAGCAAGTCGCTTCCTTTGTTTCTGATTAACCTCAGGAGGTTTTGCACCGAAACTGATTGTAGACTATCTTAATGACAGGACGAGGAAGCAGTTTATCCAAGTAAAATGGGATCGAAACAGATTGCGCAGGAAACATTTGATGATGCAGTGCAAGAAAACATTACAGAATTTGAAATGGATCCAGAAGAGGCTGTGAGAGAAGCTGTGCAGCAGTTTGAGTCCCAAGGTATTGCAAATTCATCTACTTTTGCAGTTCAGATGATCATAGACTGAGATTTTACATATCTCAAAATTTAAGAGAACCTGGATGCAAAGATTGATCACGTAGTGTTAAAAAGAAGCCTTTGTGAAGTGGAACATAAAAACTATTAATGCTAACCTTGTTTCATGAAGTAATTATGACTGAAAATCTCAGTCATGAGTTTATCTTTGTTCACTGTAGTTAGCTTGATGAATTTTTTCCCAAGCTCCTGTAACTGATATCAGTCTTGGTTTTGTTCTTCCTTTCAGGGGTTGACCTAAGCAATATTGTGAAAGCTGTGCGGCAGCCTGCCTCTGAAAATGGTCAAAAGCAAAGGCATAAAATTTTGCTGGTAGGAGCATAGATTTATGTTGTCTTCTGAGGATCAGGGTTATATAATAGTTTAAGTAATAGACTAAAGAATAATGAGACATACATCTGACTTCTGTCCCATTTCTTTGTGAGTTAATCCCATCTATCCTGCAAACTAGGATTAACATAAAAGTTCAAAGAGCTAGATTGCTGCTCATTGAGACAGCCATTTCTTAGATATGTCAAACTACTTTTAAATTTAAAAGAAGGATATTGTTATAAATAAACAAATTTAACTGACTCTAAAGAACTGTTCTTGTTCCTTCACAGTTCGAATCAAAAAGTAACTGTTGTTGTCTTCTTTAGACTTTAGATTCCCTTGGGAGGGCCGTTGCTGACTCTGATCTTGCTGAGATGGCTGAGCAGATGGTGATCTTCACTGATCAGTGCAAGGAACAGCTGGCTTTCCGCTACCTGGCTGGGCAGAATGGTGCCTATTCTGTGGTATTCTCTGCCTGCCAGTTGGCTTCAGGAGACAGAAATTTAATGCTGAAAGCCTTTAATACTCTGTCTGCCGTCTTGGATGGGCAGCCAGACCTACTTGACTCCGCTGGCCAGGACCTACTGCTACAAACTCTGAAAGAATATAGGGAGGATGCGGAAATGACGCTGGCTGGGATCCGATGCATTCGGCATGCCTGTCTGAAGCACGAGCAGAATCGTCAGGACTTTGTGAAAGGTGGGGTTCTGCCACTTCTGACTGGAGCTATAGTCCAGCACGGGGACAGTGCCGATGTCGTCCGAACGGCCTCCTCAGCGCTCAGGATCATGACGTTTGATGATGACATCCGTGTGCCTTTTGGTCATGCTCACGATCATGCCAAAATGATTGTTTTGGAACATGATGGGTTGAGAGTCCTCATTGAAGCTGCAAAAGGTAAAGTTAACCCCGTGACTGTTGATCCTAATTTTGAATTGTATGTGCTTTCTGATCTCAAAATTGCTTTGTTGCAACTTGGAGCTCCTGAGAGATGATTCAGAAATTTGCCACTAAAAGGATGTTTAATTCTTTTGATGAAGTGAGCCCCGAGAGAGAAAAATAATACGAGTTCTCCAAAGGCTATCAGCAGCACCGCGGTGGCAGTTATCAGAGCTATTTGTCAGCCTATCTAGGAAGTATTTTACAGCCTAATGCATGTTTGCAGGCACATTATCCCTGCAGAGGTGCCGCATCCTTGCCAAGGAAAGATATTCTGTCTCAGTCTTAGATACAGGGTCAACAGGGTGTCATCTGTGCTGTTTTAATATAGGAAGTGAAATACACTGTTTCCTGTTTGGGTTTTTTAATGAAGCAAAATCATGTTGATTCTGCAGCACCCATCCTTCCTTACCCATTCATCATCTCTCCTCTGCAGCATTCACAGATAACTCCAGTGTTCTCAGTGAACTCTGTGCCACCCTTTCTCGCCTCTCTGTCAGGAACGAATTCTGTCAAGAGATTGTGGACCTTGGCGGCTTAAATTTCATGGTGGCTCTCCTGGCTGACAGCATTGACCGTCCGGTGAGCGATATAAAGTGTTCTTGGGAGTGGAGGTAATGCAGCAGGGCATGCTCTTCAGTTTAAAGTCCTGGCTGGGAACGGGCTGTGCATTGTTTCAGGTACATTTGGGGATGAAACCCAACCATTGATGCCTGTTTACAGCCTTACATACAGAATGAGGTTACAGGTGCTCTGTCCGGTAAGAATGCAGTAATCCTGAGCCCCTTGTTTATGGGTTCTTCATCTGTCCTGCACGCTCCATGAGCAGAACTCTGCTTGCTCCCAGAAAAGCTGAGCTTCTGGTTTTCCACCATTAGCTAGAAGAGACTCAAGAGGACTTAGATGCTTGAGTCACACAGCGTTGATGTTTGGTTCTTTAAGCTTCTTTGAAAACCTTTGCCAAACTAACAAGGTTCCTTATTACTCTGTCTAGCAAGAAAGCGTGCCCGAGATGTGAGTAACTGAGAATTGTGTTGCTGTTCGTAACTGGGAATGACAACTGTTTGAATGGAGTTGCTGGGAGATGTTCTGGTTGGCTTTCAAAAGTCTGTAAAACTCTTTCCGTAGCTTTCTGAACTGTTTTTTCTTGCTGAACACAGGACGTGGTGAAGCAGGTGCTGAGTGCCATCCGTGCGGTGGCGGGTAACGACGATGTGAAAGATGCCATCGTGAATGCTGGGGCGACGGACCTCATTGTGCTCGCTATAAGCCATCACCTCTCGAACCCTCAGGTACGCACCGAAGTGGCTGGTGGAGTCCCACCAGGGCTGGGAACAGAGATCAGGTTTGGGCTGATCCCAACCTGTGGTAACAGCCCACGGTGCTGCTCTGACTTGTGATAAACAGCTTATGCTGAGAGCAGATACATTCGAGTACAGTTGTTAGATGATTGCAACTGAGCGATGTATTAACCACTCTATAAGAACTGGATGTTAAAGGTTTAAGTGCCTACTTTGGCAAATATTTGTGTAAATGTAAAGATAAGCCCACTTTACTGGATTACTTTCTTGTTCCTGAACCAGTCGGATACTGGATAGAGTGTTTTTCACCTCTGGGGTGTAAAACTTGGTTTACACGCCAGAAAAGCAGGATGTTTATGTGGAAGAAATGTTAAAAAAAAAAAAAAAATTTTTTTAAATTGCCAAAAAAAACCCAAACTCCAAACGCTTTTTTTTCCTTAAAGCAACACTTTCAGCCAGTGAGTGTCTCTTCCCCTTTGCATTGCAGATCTGTGAGCAGGGCTGTGCAGCCTTGTGCATGTTGGCTTTGCGCAAACCTGAGAACTGTAATGTCATCATGGAAGGCGGAGGGGCGTTGGCAGCTCTTCAGGCTATGAAAGCACACCCACGAGAAGTGGCTGTACAGGTATTTGCCTCAGAGCACTTGATTATTTATTCAGGATTAGTGTTGGCTGTGTTCACTGCTTCATTTATCCTTTCCTTGACAAATACCGAAAAATTCAGAGTGTGGTGGGAATGCAGTATCTAAATGCAGGATTCCCTCCACCTGTCCCCCTGATGTGATCAGAGCAAAATTTAGTTTGGGTTTCAAATCCACCTGAATTCAGGTTCAAGCGGCTGCGTAATGCCATGCTTCTCTTCCAGGCATTACTTTTCCTCCTCCTTGAAAGAGCAGGATGAGGAGAGGCTCTTTCAGGCCCACCCTGTGCTACGATGTTACCTGTCCTATAGGAGACATTGGTAGCTGTTCTCCAGAGTCGAATAAAATGCCTACACGGCAAGAAGTTAGCCTCTGGTTTCTCATGCAAGTCTCAGTAGGTTCTGTGTCCACTTTTGTGCTCTCTGGAGTATACCACAGAAAATATTTTCTGAAAGAGTAGTTTAAGCTAAGTGCCAGGGAAGGTGCCTGGAACAGCGTACGTGGGTTGGAAAGGTGGGTCTGCTGTGACTGGAGAAGTCTGTTTTAGGATGATTTAAAGAAGCACTTGGTGTTGCCGGGCTGGTGTTTGAGATCTGCTGGTGCTCTCACAGCAGCAGGAGGTTTTGTTGTATAACTGTGTGAAATAGCAGCCATACTTTTGTCGATAGATTTTCTTCTTCCAGGAGATAGTTTGTTGCTCTCTGCAGCATCTCACATTTGGTTGCCCAGAAAACATTCTTTAGTTGGAGCCAGATCGGCGCTGTGTGTGCCAGCATCCTCTGTGGAGGCTGTTTCCCTGCAGAAGATGCTGATGTCTCTCATTTACCTCTCTCCTCAGAAACAGGCTTGCATGCTGATCCGCAACCTGGTCTCCCGGAGCCGGGACTTTTCTCAGCCCATCTTAGAGATGGGAGCTGAGAACCTCATAACAGAAGCTCGTGCGACACACAAGGACTGCGACGATGTGGCCAAAGCTGCGCTGAGGGATCTCGGCTGCAAAGTGGAGCTCCGAGAGCTGTGGACAGGTCAGAAGGGAAGCCTGGCTCAGTGAACCATCACTCCGCGGAGCCATGAGCTTCGAGACATCTGTGTACATGAAGCCTGAGGGGGGAAACAAAGCGGCATGGATTAATTTGCAGTTACATTGAACTGGAATATCTGAAGCAAATGCCTGGCTTGTGAGGCTGCAGTGAACTTTTTATTGGGAGCTACAGCTGAAACAGCTTTATGCATTCACAGGCTGCGAAGCAACTCTGTGTAATAGTCATTCCTCAAATCATCTAACGCCTGAAGATGATCTGCTCCCCCATGTTGTTATCTATGTTACTTATGTACAGAACAGGGCTGTTCCCGCCTGCTCTGTTCTGTACAGTAAGAGCAAAAGTGGAATTTTTTTCTGATAGGAGGTTGGTACGTACTGTGGCAGCTGGTTCTGATTTCTTCCTCTACTCTCTGCCGATGGAGGCTGGCAGCCTGATCGGGTTATGGGATGGATGGGGAGGAACATTGTGAATGTGCTCTGTCCTGTTGTTCTGTTCTGCTAACCGTTGTTTTACTGCTGACCATATTCTGTATTGCTGCTTTCTTTTGGATTTTCAGCCAACGTAACATTTTAACCAAGAGCAAAGTAAGGATTTTGGATAGTATGGCCCAAAGCAACAGACTTTGATGTTGCCATTTGCATCCAGGAGGAAAGTTCATGTTCTCTTTCAGCGAGATGAACAAGATGGGGGCTGGTAGTAAGGGTGGTGGTTGTTTCAAAGCAGGGACAAACTGGGAGTGGAACCACGCAGCAGGAAGCCGGCACTGGGTGGGGAGCCCAGGCTTTGGTTCCATCTTCGCACGGCGGCGCTTCACTGCATCCAAGAGTGCTGTGATGAAGAGGCCGTGTGCCTCGTGGACTGAAGACAACTGCGGACTTGGGGGCAAAACAGGAGAGGTGAAACATCCAGAAAGGTTCTGAAGTCTCAGCTTCTGCGTGGCCCCAGGCAAGCGGCTCCTGTTTCTTGCTGGGCCGTGCTGTTACCAGCCCTGTTCTGGTGCTGAACCTTCCTCCTATGCTGCTGCTGATGTTGTACTTGAGTGGATGTTTGCTGGTGTGATAATCTCTGTAGAAACGTTGACCCTATAAAACATTAAATTGTACAAGGGTGGTTGGCTCTTTACGGAGCCTTTTTGAGATGGGAAAAGTGGTGGAAATGCCTTGGTGCTGAGTTTGTGAGTAAAGCCTCCTGCAGCCCTGCGCTAGCTGCTGGCAGATGGCAAAGGTCGTTGTGTTCTTCAAAAGCTTCTACCCCTGTGGGAGTGTTTGTAGGAGGGGAAGCTGCCTGAGTCTCTTCTCTCCCTGCGGTGTGAGAGGCTCGGGGTGTTTGTGCACGACTCTGACCTGAGCTGAGCTCCTGGGGTCAGGTACCCCCTCCTTTGGGGCAGAGCGGGCAGGAAGAGCTGATGAAAAGAGACCCTGAGGCCCCGAGTCCTGGGGGTGCCCTGCGTTGAAGAGGGAACATGATTGCGCTGGGGCACTCATCTGGTGCGGCCTCACGCTCTTGGGCTTCGCTGGTGGGTCTGGGAGGGGTGAGAATCAGCACTGGAGCTTAACGTGGGGCCATGAGAGGATCAAACGGGGGCTTTCCCCACTTGGCAGGAAAGCTTGCATTTATTTGTCTTCTTTAAACAAGTGTTGGTGCTTCTCGTAGCTATAACCTTTTGTTTTTAACCCCGGGGGGGGTGTGGGGAATGCACAGATCCAGGGTGAAGGGGCTGTTGGGCAAAGCCCTGCAAGGACCTGGCTGTGCACCAGGCTGCCCTGCAGGACACCGGGGCCGGACA
>NW_010104140.1:929-1494 GCF_000699245.1 Pterocles gutturalis | reverse complement strand
CGTGTCAGTCACAAGCAATAACGACGTCAAATTAATCGGATACCGGTTTACTGCAAACAAAGAGAAGCCGGGTGACATTTACCCAGCGAACTAATTGATATCCTAGTAATTTGTTGGAGAAACCTCGTTATCCGCCAGGTGGACTCCCCAGACCCTCCCAGCCCCGCTCGTTACAAACGCGGTTTGTGTTAATCAGGGAGCTGCGATCACATCGCCAACCACCGCGATTCCAAGCGAGTTACAGAGCTGCCGGATGTATCACAGGCTTTCCGATCCCAAACACTCTCCTAAGGATGCGTTTGATATTTGATCATCGGGCAGCGATGTGAAGAGGACGGACGTTTCCCTTCCAAGAGACGGCACAGGAGCAGCCGCCTCTCCTCCCTCCCTGCAGCCGTGCCCTGGGCTGGCGAATCCCATCCTCCTCCCCGGCACACAAACGGGAGCTGGTTCCAGTCCAAACCGCCGCCGGGAGATGCTCATCCCCCTGGCAGAGCCCCCTCCGCGGGACGGGGAGTCCCTGCGGCCACCCGGGGCCTCCCGTGCACCGGGTTCTCAGGAGTGC
>NW_010104140.1:528-916 GCF_000699245.1 Pterocles gutturalis | reverse complement strand
AGAAAAAATCAATGCACCAGCTCGTAAGCACCATCAGTGGAGAGTGAACAGCTGGGGGTTTGCAGGCAGAGGCACAACAAGCCAAGCAGCGAGTCCAAGGAAAGCAAGAAAAAAGCACGTTCCTAAGGAAACATTCTGCACCCAGCCCTTGAGTTGGGAACCAAACCAGGAATTAATCACAGGCTGATCTGATGGCCTTGGTTTTGTATTTCTAAAGCTGATCAGGCCCCGGAACAGGGACAGTCGTGTTCTGAGTGCGCCCTCGTGGAACCTGCACGCGCGAGGACCGGGAGAGCATCCGTGCGCAGGACGGGGGGCTGCACCCCCAGAGAGCAGCCAGCCCCCCTTCACCCTCCGCTTTGCCCCCCCCCCAGCATCCTCCTCGAGC
>NW_010104140.1:0-347 GCF_000699245.1 Pterocles gutturalis | reverse complement strand
CTGCTCCATCACCCTAATGACACAGCTCATAATTATCTCATTTGCTACTAATTTCGATGTCAAGAGAAATTCCACTCATTTGCTTTTAATTAATATGGCCTTGTAATAAAGCTGGGGGGGCGGCGGGGTTCTGGTGAGAGGTGTTTGCATCAGAGACGATCAACAGAGACCAGCAAAGGGAAGGGCAATGGGCTGGGGACTCTCTGCAGGACAAAAGGAGACGACTGCGAGGGAGCCGCAATGCTCCCCAGCCCCACAGGCACCATCCGCTCCCCCCAGCCCCCCGACCGTGGCACTAGAGGTTTCTGGATGCCCTGAGGAGGCCCAGCTGTCCCGCAGAGGACCAA
>NW_010104139.1:0-215 GCF_000699245.1 Pterocles gutturalis | reverse complement strand
GGGTGTCCACCGGTGTCAAGATGGCGGCCGGGCCTCATCGCTGCTGGGGGCAAGATGGCCGCTGGTGGAGACGTCTCTGGGAGTCAAGATGGCTGACAGGCTTTCTCTCTCCTGGAGCCAAGATGGCCGCTGGGCTCCAATGGGGACTGGTGACAAGATGGCGGCGAGCTCGGGTGTCCACCGGCGTCAAGATGGCCGCTAGAGCTGATGGCCTC
>NW_010104138.1:0-240 GCF_000699245.1 Pterocles gutturalis | reverse complement strand
TGCCACCCCACTAAATGAAATCAGTGCAATGTCAAAGCTAGTGGGAATATTGCTGTTGGCTTGGGGGTGGGGTGGAGCAGAACAGGCAGAAGCTGTTTAAAAGATTTTATTCTCAAATTGCTACTTTCTTGCAGATTTTCAGATGATATAAATTGCGGTAACTTGACTACAGTGAAGTTACACATCTCCATTATGGAAACTGAATCTCTTATCCTTTGATTTCAGGCTGTACCTATTCAT
>NW_010104137.1:0-507 GCF_000699245.1 Pterocles gutturalis | reverse complement strand
TTCCTGGGTGGTGGCAGCTGGGGGTGATTGTGGTGACTCCATGCCCAAGCCTGTGGTGACCCCATGGCTGTGCTGGCCCCGTGGCCTTGGTGGCCCCATGCCCATGCTGACCCCGTGGCCACGGTGTCCCCAAGCCCACATTGACTTCATGGGCACATTGTCCCCATGGCCATGCTGTCCCCGTGCTGCCCCCATGGCCATGTTGACCCCGTGGACAGGTTGACCCCACACTGTGCCCATGCCTACGTTGACCCCATGGAGATGTTGTCCCCATGGAGGTGTTGACCCCATGGCCACAATGTCCCTGTGCCCACAGTGTCCCCCATGCCCATGTTGACCCCGTGGCCACAGTGTCCCCAAGCCCACATTGACTCCAGGGACACATTGTCCCCATGGCCATGCTGTCCCCATGCTGTACCCATGCTGTGCCCATGCCCATGTTGACCCAATGGAGATGTTGACACCATCGCTACACTGTCCCCATGGCCACGTTGACC
The DNA here is from genome assembly GCF_000699245.1 of Pterocles gutturalis. Lineage (NCBI taxonomy): Eukaryota > Metazoa > Chordata > Aves > Pterocliformes > Pteroclidae > Pterocles > Pterocles gutturalis. The sequence goes on along the minus strand of NW_010104137.1, from coordinate 10 downwards.
CCATGGAGAC
>NW_010104136.1:0-1147 GCF_000699245.1 Pterocles gutturalis | reverse complement strand
AGAGCCACCTCCGCCGGTACGACATCCCCTTCCCGTGGCAGATGCTTTGTCACTGTCCCTGCGCCCATCAGTGAAACCCAACCCCCCCGCGGTCACGCCGGGCTATTAATACACCGCCAGCATGCGGAGGAGCGAGGAGCTGACACCGGGAGCTGAGTCTCTCCCTTCCACCGGGGCTGCTGCACTCCAGCACTGCTCAGGATGCAGCTTGTGCTGACCCAGAACAACACATTCCCACGGGCTGGGAGGGGACGATCTGGTAATTTATAAACGGCATCAGTGGCACAGCCTGACCTCGGCACCTCCCTGCCTCCGGGTTACTATGACAACAAAAAAAACTGATGAAAAAAATATAATATTTGTTTACTGTAAAGTAAAGCTGAGGCTATTTCCTAAGACTTGTGCGTGCGGTGCTCTCAGCTGCACAGAACAACCATTTATTTATTTCCACACAGCACATCTGCACTGCAAGGTCAGAACACGAGCAGGGCCCTCCATGCTCTAGCTGCTGCCTTCTGCAGCCAGAGCTAGCTGTATCAGGCTATTAAAATCACCCTACAGAAGTTATTCAGCACTCCCTGTATTCCCATCTTTCTAACCCCTAAGCTATTCAGCAGCCTGCCTTTTCAAGATCTTCACTTCCCCTTTCCCACTCTGCTTTTTCCTGTCCACTCCCACACCCCTATTTGAAGCTGCCGTCTCATTTCCCACCTTGCTTTGCCCCCACTGCCCATCGGGATGTCCCAGATGTTGCTTGGCTACAGATAAAGCGTTCCCTGATAAATATGTCCCTGCTCCCCCTTATAAGGCTGTAGGACACAGCCAGAAGAGGCTCTGACCTGTGTCTCTTTGCATTAGAAGCCTGGTTAAGATGCAGCTGGGTTTGCTAGATGTATCTCTGTTTCTTTATCGCATCTCATGCTAGTGGGTCAGATTTTATCATAGTTTCTGATCCTGCCAGGGCTGGGGTCTGCCCAGGGGTACCTGGGGCTGCTCCCCCCGTAATGGGAGGTGACTGCGGGAGCTGCAGGGAGCCGCGGTGGCACTGGGTGGCGACACAGGCTGTGCCACGGCCCCGGGAGCCGGCCTGGCCTGGTGACCACCCCCCCGGGACCCCTGGAGCGCAGGGGGGCTGCAGCCGAGCGCA
>NW_010104135.1:15380-15635 GCF_000699245.1 Pterocles gutturalis | reverse complement strand
TGGGCAGCACATACAGAGCCCGTGGGCAGAGCACCGTCCATCCCGTCGGAGCAAGGCGGGAGCAGGCAGGGTCTCCAGGGTGTGCTCGTCCGGGCCGGGCTGTTGTGCCCCATGCAGAGGGGGGATTGCAACGTGCTGCTGGCACAGCTCGTGCTGGTGCGTGGCTGGCAGGGCTGTGGCCGAGCTGGGGCAGTGACGGTGACGGTGGTGGTGCAGCACGTCTGGTGGGCACGGGGATGCTGGCGGGCGCGGCAG
>NW_010104135.1:11170-15334 GCF_000699245.1 Pterocles gutturalis | reverse complement strand
CAGCGCTTGGCAGCGTCTCCGCCTTGGCAGGCTGCGATGGCATTAAAATGCTTGTGCTGCTCTGGCAGAGACAGCTCTGGGACATCAACAGGCGATAATTTGCTGGGAAAGAGGAAAATGACAATACTGTTCATCACAGTCATTATAGCGCTGTCCCTCGGAGTCAGCAGCCCGGGAGCAGTGAGGGAGGTTTGCTTTTTTTGCTTTTTTTCCCTAACTAGGAGAGTTTTGCTGGCACTCAGTGCAGCTCTGGCCACAAGGCACCTCAGCACGGAGCCATCGGCATGCCAGTGGGTTGTGCTGGTGCCACCAAAGCACGTGGCATCGCTGAGACAGTGCTCCCAGGCTGCGGGGGGCTGGCGGCGGCGTGCGGAGCCCTCCCCGCTCTGCTGATTTCTGCAGGGACGCACATCTGAATGAGCTTCTCAAGGGGAATTTTCTGTCTGGTTAGAAATGGATTTTCGAGCTCCGCGCTCGCATGTAAACATTTTTAGTGGTCCCCAGCCAAAGCGGGAGCAGCGAAAGCAAACATCAGCCTGAGCAAACCCCGTCCCCGCAGGGAAATCACCGGCCACAGAAGGAAACAAAATGCATGATGGCCTCAAAAGACATCCATTAAACTGTGTGCTGCAGTGATTCATGGTGCTGGTGGTTAGACTTTAATTAGATCTTAATCACGTAATTTTATCTTTGTTTTAGACATTAGAGCGTAATGACTGCACTGCTCTCATAACAGTGCCGTGACTAAACGCGGTAACATCACCCGGCAGCGCCGCACTGGGCAGCGATGGGACGGGGATCATCTGCTGCTCTCGGATCATTATCTCTTAAATAAAGAAATATATTTCAAACACACAAATCCAGCAGGACCTGCCAGCGCTCAGAGAAGGTAGGAGCTGTGTGAAGAGGAGGAGTCCGGGCTGAAGCCCCTGTCTCCCAAGACCAGCGATGCCCTTCCCTGGCCTCGAACCCCTCATCCCCCCGGAGCCACGCAGCGGGGGTGTGATCCTGGGTGCTGGCAGCACGCGGGGATGGATGGGTGCCGAACGGAACGGCAGCGTGGACTGTGCTCTCTGCGAACACACGCAGACCCTGGGCACAGCTCCCGGGAGGGAGTTCTCTGCCTTGCTGGCTGTGGGTATACATCACTACCGGCTGCAGGAGGATAATAAGCTCTCTGCCTCGCGTCCTACTCTTTATTTTCTTTTCATTGAGTTGCATGAAGTCAATTCAGGCTCATAGGGCAAATCCATACGGCAGGCGGGACCAGGACGATGCTGCCCAGCCACACCCAGCAGCCTGGGGGGCTGCCCTGCGGAGCCAGGATTCGCCCCGTGCCCGGCACAAGGACTGTGTCCCGCAGCACATCCCTCGCAGCAGTGGCTGCTCTGGGAAGCTGTGGTTTTGCTCAGGTCTCAGCTTCTTTTGGCCTTCCCAAAGGTTGCTGAGCTGTCCCTGGACCCTGCCCGGGGCTGGCCCGTGACCTGCTGCTCAGGACGGGGAGCAGGACCTTCGTGTCCCCTGGCTGCAGTGATGCTGCAGTGGCAGGGCCCCGGGCCCCGCGGGGTCCTTGAGCCCTGCCCTGCCCTTGCTGCGATGGCACTGTGCCCCATCCCACCATCCCCTTCCTGCTTGTTATGCCACATGAGCTGCTGGAACTCATTACTGTGGCAGATTAGAGGTCCCCAGGTAATAACGCAGAGTCAGATAATTACTAACAGATCCTCTAATAGGAATGAACTCACTTGAATCCATTCAATCACTGGGTAAATATTTATACCTGAGCCATCCCCATTGCCAGCCACCCGAGCGTGCAGGAGCCCGGCCGCTGCCCCCGTGCTGTCCCTGCGCTGCCCGGGCAGGCGGGTGCTGGCATTGCCGGGGGATGCCGCAGCTGAACCCATCCTGGGCAGCGGTGGCAGAGCCCAGGGTGTCAGCCGACAGCGTGTTTCTGTCCCTTGTTGCAGCCTGATAAAATAAGAGGAGGAAACGTGACCTACTGGAATGTATCAGCATCCCTGCTCTTCCTGAGCATTAATCATTCCCAGGGGGTTAGAGGTTTCTGCTAATAATTGTATTTATTTGCTGCCCAGCTCCGTGGTGGGTGCAGGGAGGGGGGGTGTTAGAAATGTGTGCAGCTCGGTGCAGAGACACGGCCATGGGGGGTGATCCGAACAGCCGGCACCAGCCGGGGTCCAGCTCCTGAGCATCACGGCGCAGGGACATGGCTGGGCTGCCCCCACGACCTCGCTTGCACTCCCCGTCCCTGCTGCTGCCAATGCACATGGAGCCAGCAGTGGAACTGAATTGTATTAATTAATAAGAAGTTAATACAGTGCTGTGATCCTGCCTTGGTCTGAGAGATGAATGATGCTCCTTGTGCAACTGAAAATACTTGAGCTTGATTTAACTCCCCGGTCCAGCACTGCAGCCTGCTCATAGCAGCTAACCGTGGTCCTCCCGCGGCTGCTCGCGAGGTGGGTCAGGGTCTCCTCACCGGGAGACTGGGAAATAACAAAGGGAGATGCCCAAAGTGAGTGTCTCTGACTGGGGGCCCTAGGATGGTCCCGCTGGGGAGGGGGCGTTCAGGGCATGTTTGGGGACAGATGCTGCTGCTGGGCAGGAGCGGTGCCATGGCTCTGGGGGATGTGCTGGTGGCTTCCAGGGATGTGCCGGTGGCTCTGTGCTCCATGAAGCAGGGCAGGGCACTTCCAGCCCTGAAAACGGGCCCTGGGAAGGTTTCTCTTGACTCAGCGCATCTCAAGAGGTCTTCAGCGTGAGCAGGACCCGGGACCACTTAAGCCACATTCATTATGTTTAAGTATTTATGAGCTGATAAATATTAAACAGCCGCTCTGTGGGGTTCAAGCCTGAGCGAACTGATCAAAACACAGCGCACGCAACGGCTGTGGCTGTGCCACCAGGGACATGCTGCACCGGGGACGGCTTCGCACGGCCTCGAGGGTCTCTTGGCATCCCCTGGAGCAGCAGTGGGGTTCAGCACTTTGAGCCTGGCACGCACAGGGATCAGGTCAGCAAAACCTCCCGATGTCAGTGCCTTGGACACTTTGAGCAAGGCTTTGCAGCACGCTCCAGCGAGGCTCTCCACCACTGTCTGCAAAGAAACACTTCCATGGAGTCGCTTCCCTTCTGGCCCAGTAAAAATCGTGCAGGGGTTGTTACAATCCACATGTTGGGTTATGAAGCTTGCACTAAAGGCTGCATCTTCCTCCTGAGCGTTGAGCCCTTCCATGGCGTGGGAGCTGCTCAGGGCAGCAGCTGGATAACGCAGGACACTCTGGTCCCCCATGTCCCCTGGGCTGGGGGCATGCATGGGGGGGACCCAGGCTGGCAGCCCCCCTGCCCACCGTCAGCATCGCCAAACCAGCGCTGCCCCACGTCCCTGCCACCCCCCACCCCGCCTCTGCTGAATGCACTTTGCCTGCTCCCAGGCTTTTTAAGCTGCGTTTTAAGAGCTCCTAATGTGATAAGCATTTCCAGCACAGCCCTTCCCAAGCCCTCATTTGCTTACCCTTTGGAAATCTAATACTTGATTTAAGCACGTTTCTGCTCCCTCCATTTGTAAGGACAAATGTAAAGTAATTGTTTGATATTGCAGCGGTTTCCCCGGGCTCCAGCTCTGATTTCCCACTAATACAGCATTGTCAGGGGGATCAATCTAACCCGGCACCTTCTGCCTCCTTGGCGTGGATTGGAAATGGCTTTTCTGCTGCGACGCTGGGATTTGTGAGTCTTGCTGTGAATGTTTTTCTCCTTTAAAGGAAAAATCATACAAGAAAATATCTCATCTTCCCGTCGACAGCCGTTAATCCCCTGCTCTCCCTCTGCCTGCCCACAGCTGGCTCTGGGTGCCCTCGATCTGGGTCCCCCCACGGCTGCTGCTGGTTGGTGGAGGAAGAGATGCAGATACAGCTCTATTACTTCTCCATTAATTACCTCCAATTTTGTCCATTTAGAGCTCGCTGGACAGTAATCATTTCCAGCAAGGCCTCTCTAACTGGTCCGCAGTGATGCCGTATCCCCACATGGCCATCGTGCCTGGCTCCGGAGCATCCCCCAGCCCCGTGCCAGGGGACGGAGGGTGGCCACGGCTCCCCACAGTGCCCCGTGCCCTGGTCCTGCCACCAGTACATCGGGGCACAA
>NW_010104135.1:10575-11079 GCF_000699245.1 Pterocles gutturalis | reverse complement strand
GGGGACGGGGAGGGGCTGGGGACTTGGGCTGGGATGGAGCTGCTGGTGGGAAATTGCAGCCTTTGACAGAAACACCTGAGATTTACTGCACAGATCAATAGATGAGTCAAACAGCCCCGCACGTGGAAAGGCTAATGACACCTCTGCAGCGATAGCCGATGTTGATACTCATGAGCAGCGGTGCTCAGCACAGGCTGCTAACGGGCTCCTAGGATGGATCGCTGCAGGGTGGGGTGGGGCCACATGTCTTTGCTCCCTGGCCATGCCAGCGTGGTGACCAGCAGCTCGTCCCCACGGCTGAGCTCTGCAGAAGCTGTTCATGCCCCTGGCTCCCCGGCTGCTCCCTGCTGCTGAGCCGGACCCTCAGTGGTGCTGAGCCAGAGCCCAGCGATGCTGCGCCCACCTTCGAGCATCCAAGGATGCAGCCCATCAACCCTGGCTCCGGGCAGGATGCTGATTCCCCGGCTGCGGGGGCTGCGGCTGCAGCTCAGCTTCGTGCAGCCA
>NW_010104135.1:6380-10532 GCF_000699245.1 Pterocles gutturalis | reverse complement strand
TCCCTGCCCCTGTCCTTGTCTGCAGAGCCTGCCCGTGGTGCAGCACCTCCTAAATCAAAGAACAACCCTGACTAATGCCCGGGAGGTGTGCGCAGCCTGGGGGCATCTAGCAAAGTGCGCAGCACTTGACATTTCAGCGTAATCGGGTTCCGTAGAACAGCCCGTTAAGTCCAACCATCAATTACCGCTGCTCAGTCTAACGCCGCATCCGCCCCCACACCTGGCAAGAGGCAGCATTAACCCCGGGGTCCTCGGGCTCTCCCAAGCAGTGCCATCATCCTCCTGCAAAGGGCTGTGCCACTGTCCCCTCCTCGCCGTGCCAGGCTGATGCGAGCCCCGTGCCCACTGCCCCTCCAGACCCTGGCCCCCCCGGCGCTGCACGGGCTGTCCAGCCTCGCCCTAAGAAGAGTCCATGCCGCCGGACCGGTGGTAGCTGCTTTTATTTACACAAGGGGATGACATGCTGGACAAGGAAACTGGTGCCACTGAAGTACCCGTAACAGCAGGATTCTGTGCTTTATTCACAGGACAAAATACCGGTACAACATTTTTCATGGATTTCTTTTCCAAGCAGATACATCTCACTGTCCTCATGGTTACACACTGTGCTTAAGTGCCAGAAGGCAACGCGGAGCGGCCGGAGCTCTGCCCATCCCAGCACTGTGGGGAGCCCCCACGGGGACAGCCCCACGGCCACTGCCCGCAGTCAGGGGTGTCCAGGAGTCCTGCTTCGCTTTGGGACACCGACGAGGGATGTGCCTTGGAGCAGCCAGCGCACAGGCTGCAAGGCAGGGCCATCACTGCGGGGACCACGCGGTGGTAAAAGCAGAGGGGACCCCACGGAGCAAGTCCCAGCACCGCTGCCCTGCCGGGACGGGCAGTGCCTGCTGCGCACTCATCCCTCGTGGCTGCAGAAGGACTCGTTGTCATCCCACATCCCGGCTTGCCCTGGAGCATCCCAGCCTCCCGTGGGCTGGGGAAGCCCCTCACCTGCCTCTGCTCGCGGCTTCGGGCAGGATGGGCTGGGCGGGGGGTCCTGGCTCCAGCCCCCTCCATGGAAGACTGCAGCCTCACCGTGGCTCTGCTCCTGGACGCTTACTCCCACCTGAAGTCCTGCCCGACCGTTTCATAGAATTTGATATTATAAGGTCTATAAAAGTCCCGAAGCTGCTCGATCACCTCGGGGTCTATCTGCACGTGAGTCCTGCCTTTGGACTTGCCCAGGCAGCGGGGCAAACCGCTGCTCTCCGACTTCTTCAGGCAAGGAAAGCCTTTCGTCTTGTTGAAGTAGAAGTGCTTGTCCGTGATGACCCGTTTGATGCCCAGGAAGTCCTGGACTTTGCCCATCTCCCCGGCCGGGTCTGTGATCAGCTTCTCCCCGCTGACAAAGTGGATCTGGGAGAGGGGGAAGTACTGGAGCCAGCTCTCCAGGTGCACGGCGTACATCCCGATGCGGATGGCGTTCCAGGACGTGTCCACCAGCCCCAGGCTGCGGTTGCGGAAGGACAGCCCCTCGAAGGTGGGGATGTCCGGCTTCTTGGAGAGCGTCTGCGTGTAGTCCGAGATGGCGCGGGTGACCGGGTTCCTCACCACCACGATCAGCTTCGTGTCCCGGGACATGTTGAAGATCCGCCGCGGTGCCTCCTTGGTGACAAAGTAGCTGGGGGTCTTCTCCACCGTGATCTGGCTGTCGAGGGTTCGCGGCATCAGGCTCCTGCAAGCGAAGCAGAAGGTGATGGTGAGGAGGGGCTGGGCCAGGCGTGGCACTGGGGGTGGTGTCCCCACACTGCGGCGTGTCCCCTCCTGGCAGGACAGGCAAGAGAAGGCAGGAGCAGGTAGGAGAAGGCAGAAGGCAGGAAAGACAGGCACAGCTCCCTCCTGCAGCGCTGCAGAGGGTCCCCGGGCCACGGCCATCTCCCGGGTCCATCCCAGCCCCAGGGACCCCTGCACAGAGGCTGGGGACAGCAGCAGCCCCACTTGCACAGCAGCGAGCGGAGATGCTCAGCTCCCGGGGGCAGAGCTGGGCAGGACGGAGGGCGAGGGCATGGCCAGACTGCCGGGGGCTCCCTGGGGACACGGGGCTCATGCCCACGAGGGTATCACCCAGCCTAAGGGCTCCGAGAGGGGTCCCACGTGCACCCTGCTGTTCCTGGCATGGGGAGATGGGCGGCAAGGCCAGGGAGGGGGGCACCAGAGTGGGGGAAAATGTGGCGTCCCCGCAGCCCAGCTTAGAGCTAATTAAATCATTTGCTTTGACATGTGAACATGCAAATCAAATAAAAACTAATGGGATGGAAAGATTTATAAATTGGTCTTGTGTCACTAGAGTAAACCATTAAATCCACTGCAGCCAGGGTCACGGTGCTGAGGGTCCCCTGGCCAGGAAGGGCGGAGGGCTGGCACACCAGTGTCGGCATCGGAGCCTTGCTGGGGGGCATCCATCCCAGCTCCAGCCTTCCTGCGGATTCTGCCTGGGACGGGGACCTGGAGGCGGCCGCTGCCAGCCTGTCCCGCAGGGCTGTGTCCCCTGCACCCGCCCCAGGGACAGAGGCTGGGGGGGAGCTGCTAAGAGTCACCTTAACAGCGCTGGAGCTACGAATGTCACCCACACAGCCTCGGGTCGCACGCAGTCGGGGAACGCAAACATCAGCAACGCTGTCTGCGGCAGTTCAGCTGGAGAGCCAGGCGTTGATTTATCCATGGGCTAAACCGGCACGGCCGCCACGGCCACGCTGCTGGTGTGCTGCAACGGGGGGCTGCGAGAGCTGCATCAGTCCCGGGACCAAAACCAGACACCTCCGGGGACCCTAAAACACGGCCCACGGCCACTGGCACCGGGGCTGGCCCTGCAGAGACCTGATGGGAGACCCAGCTGGGAGGAGACGTGGCAGCGCACAGCATCCCGCGTGAGGAGGGGACCGCGGTGGCAGAGCCGGGGCATCACAGGGGCAGCAGCTTGGGATGCTTGGGACCTGGATGCTCTCCATGAAGGTGACATGGGGACAACAAGAGACCGTGGTCCTGGGGGACCTGAGGAGCGGCTGGAAGTGACCCGTGGAGAGACACCGAAGAGATGTGCCCAGAGCTCTGTGCAGGCTGCTGGGGACAATGGCTGAGGCTGGCCACACTTCCCCAGCTGCTGCACAGGGACATGGTCCCTGCGTCCTGTGTGTGTCCCCAGAGCTGCCGGGACAGGGCTGTGGAGCGGAGGCAGCAGGGCAGCCAGCCCACCACCTTCACACGCACTCTCGACCGCTTTCCTCATTTGAAAGAGAACACGCTAATTAGCATAAATTAACAGGGCTGTGTTACAGCGGTACCTGCGCCGGGACGCGGTGTAATCGGCCGCTCTGCTCCAAACCCCATAAATCCCGATTACGGTTCCCCTTGCTTAGGGGCTGCCAGGAAACGCTAATTTAGCGGCAGCACCACGGCTGCATCTGCGTATCACAAACAAGTTTCATCGTAAATCACCGCGGGACAGCTTTAGAAGTGATTCACTATTGCAATATATTGGGGGAGAATCGTAAACTGCTGCTTCATTAATGGCTCATCCTCAGGCCTGTTAGACTTTCATTACGTGAGCTATTAGGTCCATGTATTCGAAAAATGAAATTACAGGTTCTAATCCATTACGGAAAACATGGAGTATCTGCATAGTAAATTACTGAAATGAGACAAGAGTAGTTGTTTTTTAAATGGGCTCCCAGTGTTTGCTGCTCCTGAACAACAGAGACTGCTGAGACAACAAAACACACCCCGGACAGATAAATAAATCACCAGCAAAACCTGCAAGGGGGAGAAATGTCACCCAGGCATTCATCTTCACCTTAGTGGCGGGATCCCCAGAGCTGCGAGAGCCGGGAAATGCATTGCAAACTTAATTACAGCTGGCTTTAAAATGGTATTTTTGGACTTGTGCATTCTCGGAGTTATTTGCATACAAATAGCATGTCACACCGCTTTCAGCCCAGTCGGTGCGAGGTGTGAAGGCTCTCGGTGGCCGTCACAGCACCGCGCGGGCAGGGCTCTGCTCCAGCCGCCTCGGGGACCTGTCCCAGGCACCCGCAACCCTGCTACCGATCCCTGTCCGGCCTCGCCACCGGCGCCCACGCACGCCCAGCGAGCTGCTGCCAGAGCTGACGCCCGCAC
>NW_010104135.1:5160-6347 GCF_000699245.1 Pterocles gutturalis | reverse complement strand
GGAGCCTTCGATGGGTGCCCCGAGGAGCCCCCCCCCCGCCATTCTGGGATTGCTGCTGGGTGCCCAGGGACAGTCACCTCCTCTGGCAGCAGGGACGAGGACGGTGTTGCTGGGAGGGGACAGTGCGGATGCCATCACCCCCCGCTGGATAACAGGTCCCCCCGTGATGGTGGAGCTGGGGGTCACCTCTGTTGTGGGAGGGGCAGGGGGTGGCTTTGGGGGTCCAGGAGGGCAGCACGAGGCTGCGCCCCTTGGCACCAGCCCTCCCAGTGTGACAGTGCCACCACGCTGGTGGCATGCCAGCCCATTGCTGGAGGGGGGACCCATGTTGGGTGCACTCCATCACTGCCACGGCCCCCGGAGATCTGCTGTCCCCTGAGGTGGCCAAGCCAGTGTCAGTGTGTGGGGTGGCAGCAGCGGAGAGCCCGGCCCCGGCTGTGCCTGAGCAAAGGCAGCGCCTCACCCCGAAGGAGTTAACTTTTCACCAGCACCTTTCCTACACCTGAATTATTAATTTTCTTATAATCTGCCTTTGGGCACCCCATGGTCCCTACAACGCTCCCACATTAAAGAAACATGCGCTCCCTCGCCGGCTGCGCCGCTTTGATGTTGAACATGCGTGAAACACTCTCCCGGGGAGGAATTTGTACAAAAATTCATTAGGCAATTGAGATATTGCAGATAATCGCATGGAGAGAGCGCTCACACGATAATCCCGTTACAGCGCCGGCCGCTCCATCCCGCTGCGCACTCATCCTCATCCCTCCAGCCTGCACACTCATCCTCACCCCAAGGGGAGCAGGGCAGCTCCAGGTACGTATCCACTGCTGCAGTTCGCTGTGTGTGGGGACATGGTGGCACGTCCCGGGCACTCCTCAGAGGCTGGAGACTGACACGTGTGTAATCCTGGACTCCATCCACTCATCGGCATAAAATCGAACTGTTTAATTTGGCAAAACCCCCAGGTGCTGGCTCCTGAGGGCTGTGCACCATCCCTCTCCCAGCTGCTGCCGCAGGCTCAGCAGCCACATGGGGGGACACTGCCCACGCAGGCAGGGACAGGGAGCCGCCAGGCTGGGAGCCAAAATCCTCCAGCACAAGCACAGACCAGCATCGGGAGGGTCCCACAGGACCCACTCCACCCTGACCCAATGGCAGGTCCCCTCCCCACATCACAGCCTGTCCCC
>NW_010104135.1:4620-5062 GCF_000699245.1 Pterocles gutturalis | reverse complement strand
CGGGGCCCCCTGCCCACTGCGTGCCACGCCATGCCCTGCGGTGCTGTGCCATGCCCTTCGGTGCTGTGCCATGCCGTGCCGTGCCACGCCATGCCCTGCGGTGCTGTGCCATGCCCTGCGGTGCTGTGCTGTGCCGTGCCACACCATGCCATGCCATGCCCTGCGGTGCTGTGCCATGCTGGGCCATGCCATGCCGTGCTGTGCCACGCTGTGCCGTGCCATGCCGTGCCATGGGTGCACACAGCTGACAGCCACCCCCGGCTCTCGCCTGGCAGCCCAGCTGCGGGGCTCAGCAGGACTGCAGACGCAGCAGTAGATGAAAGCTGAAGCAAAGCTACTCGGAGGTTTAAGAAAAACTGGGTCAAGCATGCAAGAAACTGAGGTGTGAGGCAGATGATAAAAAGCTCTCACTGGCTCAGTGACACGGCCGCGGACGGCGAGG
>NW_010104135.1:4191-4544 GCF_000699245.1 Pterocles gutturalis | reverse complement strand
GGAATCCCCTGCCCCGGGTCCCCACGTCCCCACTGCCACTGCCCCGCACCAAGACAGCCCCAGATTTAATGATGGATTGGCTGCCTTGAACAAATGTTTATGTTCAAAGAATTCGCACCAGTGCTCACAGACAGCTAATGAGGGACATTTCAATGCATAAAAGCCATGTGAACACAGTAATTAACTTTGTTGCTGATTCATTTTTAATCATTTAAAAGCTCCAGAGACTTGCAGTGTCCTTTAAGTCAACAAAATCTTTTCTGAAGGGCACGCTGCCGACACCCTTCGTGCACATGAGTTGACGTAGCTCCCATCTTCCTAAATAACCACCCAGCACCCACCAAGGCAGAGCC
>NW_010104135.1:3762-4100 GCF_000699245.1 Pterocles gutturalis | reverse complement strand
CCGTGCGTCACGCAGCAAGGCTGGGGTCTCCCCCTCTCCCACTTCCAACACAACTCCTTCCATAGGTGAAACTTTAAAAAATATTCATATAAAATATGAATTATATTAATTCAAAAATTAATTTAAAAAAACACATACTACGCCCCATCTGCTGCAGTGATTCCACAATTAAAAGCTGGTGTCAGAGATGTTGCCCGCTGGGTGCTCTCCCAGTGCTCAGGAGCGTGCAAAGGGATGGGACAATGTGCTGGCACCAAGAACAAACCCCCCCAGAGCCCGCAGCACACGCCAGTGCTGAGAAAGGGCAACTCCGGCCACGTCTGATGCTCCCAGCAATA
>NW_010104135.1:3428-3693 GCF_000699245.1 Pterocles gutturalis | reverse complement strand
GAGGGACACCCACGGTCACCACGGACCGGTGTCCTTCGCATGACGGCTTCGCAAAGCACCCGTGCACACAGCCATGCCAGGTTAGGGGCTGGATTCAGCACTACCGAAGGGAAGGTGAGAACATACAGGAGCGTTCACCAACAAGGTCACGGACGACAGAGCAAGAACTCGCATCGTTAATACCGAAGGCCTGGTGCCCTGCGGGGATCCACCTCCTTGCCTCTCTCCCTGCGTCTTGGCAGGGGGACCCTCCCAGGGCCATAGG
>NW_010104135.1:1826-3374 GCF_000699245.1 Pterocles gutturalis | reverse complement strand
GCAGGCGCAGGCAAGGCAGCGACCAGGGAACATGCTGCCTGCAGGAGCTCCTCACACAGGAGCCTCTGCCGGAGGTCCCGTACCCCCTCCTCAGAGCCAGGGCACTCTCTGAAGTCAAGGAAATTTCAAAGCATCCTTGAAGCTTGCCGTCTTCTTCTCTTCTTACTAATTAACTTGAGCAAAATGCACTGTCAGTCAAGCCCACAAAACAGCCCGCGTGGCTGGGCAGAGCCTAATGGGCTCCCGTTTGTGCGGGAGCCAGCCTGGCCATTAGCAGAGAGCAATTAACGAGGCCGAGTGCAGGAGCTGGGTTTGCCCGCTCCCTCCTCTCCCTCCCATGGACACAGGGATGGCACAGCGATGCTCCCCAGCCGGGGGGGCTGCTCCCTGGGACAGCCCCAGTGCCTGCTCCCCCCAGGGCAGCAGTGCTCCTCATGCTGCCGCAGCCCCAGGAGCACTCCGAAACAAAAGGCAGCGTGGGGGGCGCGGGGCAGAGCCCCAGGTGCCATCCCTGGGACAGGATTCCGGCAGGTGGATCCGTGTGGGAGCTGGATAGGGCAGACTGGGGTGCGGCAGAACCCCCCAGGCAGGAGCCGGGCTCCACTGGCAGCCGGGCCAGCCAGGAAAAGCCCTGCTGTGAAAACAACGCTGCAGCATCGGAGAAGGTTACTCAGGAATCCCAGGGAAGAAAACTGCACCCTGAGATGCTGTAATTAAAGTCACCGTTCAAAGTTAACTGCAAATTAAACGATGCTGTCTTCCCTGTGTTCTGGAAAACACTGAAGGTTATTGGCACATGCTACCTGCAGCAGGAAAAAGCTCCGCATCGAACACTGAGCCCAGGATTGGTAATGAATCGATATCCCCTAGCAGCTGGCAGTTTGGTTTCAGTTGTCTTAGAACAGATCTTGCTAAAAATACCTTTCCTGTAGTGTATCTGTAGCTAATGAGGTGGATTAGAGAGGCTGATGGGAACTGGAAATGGCACGGCTGGGGCTGTGTCGGGTCCAAAGCCGGTCAGCAGGCAGCTCCCGGGTGGGGGCAAGCTGAGGGGTCTCCTGGCACGGACGGAGCCCAGGCTGCCCAGGGCGATGGCAGGAGCGAGGACAGGAGGCACCATGAAAGCAGCAGCTGTGAGCAAACATGACATCTGGAGCCAGCAAGGACAGGCGGATCAGGAGATGTGCCCTCCCGCTGGGGCTGCCACCTCCGCGTCAGACCAACTCCAGGGCAGAGGAAAATGTGGAAAAACAGGAACTGATGTTTCGGACCACAGGAACTGATGTTTCAGAGCACAGGAGTTGCTCGGCTCTCCCGCTGTTCTCAACTTCATCAAAGTCCTGCTTGGTCCCTCTGCTCAGCTGCCCACTGGCACTGCACTGGAGCCAGACTGGGCACTCAGCTGTCCGGCAGACCAAGTCCGTGCTCATGACAGGGAAAACCCTCGCCTTTGCCTTTCCAAGGGTCTGTGCTCCGGGCAGAGACCCACCGCCCCGCAGTGCTCCCCAAGCACAGGAGCATCCCCTTGCTCTGGCTGGCAGCTGGGGC
>NW_010104135.1:0-1737 GCF_000699245.1 Pterocles gutturalis | reverse complement strand
GCTCCCCGGTCTCTTGGCACAGGGACAGGAGCTCGTCACGCCGCGGGTGAGACCTGCTGCACACTTAATTGCTCCGCTTGCAAGGAAGAAAATCAATTCCACGCTTTATACATTAGCAGCCTCTGTGCTTAAGTTTTGACACATTTGTGAGGTTAAAAAAAAAAAAGTAATAAACCCAGGCAAGTGTCATTTAATTGTTTTAGCTGAACTAATCTGGAGGCTCCGCTGCTCCGGTGTGATCTCTCCATCGATCCAGACGCGAAGCCAGGCCCCAGGCAGCACGCTGCTCACCCGGCCATGCTTCCATCACTGCCCCTGCCTTGCTCCGCAGCTGCCCGTCGCCACTGCCACTCACTGTCACCGGTCACAGACGAGTCCCTTCACACGGAGGATCCCAGGCTGGACCATGGCGCGGGCGGAAGGTCTGTGCTTGGCGCTTGCTGCACATGCAGCTCCCCTCCGAGCAAGGGGCTCAGCCAGGACCCGTGTCCTGCTCCATCACCCGTCCTGCCACGCCGGATGCCCCTTAGACAAACACTGCTGCCCCATCCCTACACACCAGTATTGCGGGGCTGCTCCTGGCTGTTGGTATTCAGGTGACACAGGATGGGTGACAGTGTCTGATGTCAGGGGGAGGACACAGACCCGCCGAGGGGCAAGAGCAGGCAAAGGACACTGCTGCAGCTACTCTCTGAGGGCAGGAGGAACTGGGCATGCTGCAGGACAGCTTTGGGAGAGGGAAACAGCTTCAGCGAGCTCCACCCGTCCCTGTCCTGGCTCTTGTCACCAGTACCACTGCAAGAGGAGCTAAACAGCCCTGGCGGCAGGGTCTGCTGTGACCCAAGTACCACACATGGCAGCAGAACTGCCAGCATCCGCAGACAGCCGTCCCTGCACAGTGCCGGAGCTGCTTCCCCAGGCACGAACCCCAGCTCCCAGCAGGCAGGTGCTGCTCTGAGCACCTCCAACCCACTCACAGTCAGAAACCGGCATCCTCATGCCACCGGCATGCCTCACGCCTGCCCAGCAAGGACAGAAACCAGAGCCCCATGGAGCTGGGAGCGAGCACAGAGACACGGTGCCTCCCGACCTGCTGCTGCCCTGCTCTGGAACAGAGGACACCCCTGCTGGGAAAGTGCTGCTGAGATGGAGGGGCAAGCAAGCTGGGTGCACAGCCCCGCAGGCTGGCTCCTGCCACCCAGCACAACACCACGATGCCCTGACCGTACCAGGCATCCCCTCCCCTGCTACGAGCTCGCAGGCACCAGGGACCAGACTGACCCCTCCTCTGCCTCCAGAGGCTGGTGCCCAGCAGAAGCACCACGGCCCTGCCCAGGAGCAGCCAAATTCCCGCAGCGCTCCACAACGGTGCAGCAAACACACACCGGTCCACTGGCTCGGACACCTTTGGGCTCGGGTGCCATGGGTTGGGAACCGCCTGCAGCACTGAGTGCAGGGCCACGGGCACGGGATGAGCCCATGGGTGACCTGCTCACACACAGCCCTCGCTGCCTCTCCACGAGCACCCCTCAGCTCCTCACAAAAGCCTTTACTGAAATTAAAACCCCACCATCTCCTGCTGGAGATGCACTCGCTGTTCTCTGCAGGTTATCAGAGATGCCCGACAGACCCGCACTTATCTGAGGTCAGAGAGACGAGACAGCAGAGAACAGGGACTGCTCGTGTCACAGAGCCAGATAAAAACCGATGGCCACAGGGTGCTGAGGGACACTCAGC
>NW_010104134.1:0-1646 GCF_000699245.1 Pterocles gutturalis | reverse complement strand
CAGTGCAGCACCCCAAAAAGGGCCGTCACACTGTGTGCAGGACCCAGCTCCATGCAGACCCCCCTGCACACCCCCACCCTGGCCTGGGGGGTCCCCAACCTTCACTGGGGGGAAGGCAGTGGGAAGAAGGGGAGTGGGGATGTCCTGTGCATGGCAGGAGAGCAGCATCCCCTCCAGCTCTGTAAAATCCATTTTTTTGCCATTACCCTCCTCCCAGCTGTGTGGGTGAGGTGTGGGTGCATGAGATCCCCCCAGCTCAGCCCCACACCCTGCCTGAGCTCAGCACCCAAATCCAGCATCCAGCCCTGGCCCCACTCCCCAGGACAGCTTTGGGATGTCCCAAAGCATCACACACCGAGTGCCAAAATCCCCAGGAAAAGGCAAAAGAACTGAAGAAAAGAAAGAAAAACGGAACTTCAAAAGAATGGAAGGTTTCTTTGCATCTCCAGCGGAGCCAAGGGGAGGCTCCCAGCCCCCAGCCCCATATCTCGCTTGGCGGGGGCTGAAAAGGAAAATAAATCCTCCAGTGCCGGGAACTGCCACGAGCAAGGCGACGACGGCAGCTCGAGAGCAAAGCCTGGAGCAGATGCTGTTGCTGCATTAAAAGAAAAGAAAAGCAAGCTCTGTCTTAAAGAAAAGGAAAATCAGAGCGACAGACACCTCCTCGGGCAGCCCGGGAAGTGCACGGTGAAGGTTTGGCACCAGTGGATCCACGAGGAGCCGTCAATTAGCACAGAGCAGCTTCGCTTCAGGGCAAAATATTGATGTTGAGATTGTTGCATCCTTTGAAACGGAGCATCTCAATGAGCCCTTGCACACAGTCCAGCAGGGTTGGCCAAGGGGCTTTAATTTCCAGTTTTTTGCACAGAAAAGCAAAGGCATCGCCCAGTGGTGCTGGGGGTTACCCGTGACCATGTGCAAACCGGCAGCGTTCAGCCTCCACCCGGATCCTCTCTGCACCCAGGACCAGCACCATCAGAAACACCTCAGCCCCACAAAATCACTGATTTGGGAAAGTTACATTCAGAGATTCGATTTCTCTGGGGGTTTTCCACTTCTCACCTTCAATTAAAGCATATTATTTTCATTACAATGTCTAATTAAACAATATTGCAATGGATTATTATAATTAGCGTTAGCCTGTAGTTAAACGGTCTCAACGGGCGAGGGCATGGGGGTGTCTCCGAGGGTCCTGCTCTCCTTCCCCACCAGCTCCAGCTGTTCCTAACGCACCCCTTGTGATCCCAGCAGCACACCCCGACACTTCTCATCGAACAAACCCAACCCAAAGTCATCGTATTTGATTGACCAACTGCCCCCAAGCCACCCAACCTGAGGGCACCTCCAGGGCTCAGCGGGTGATGAAGGCTCCGAGAGGTGGGCGTTCGATGCCGGTGACCCCGCCAGCATCGGGCTGGGCTTTTCCTACCATTTATCAGTATTTTTAAGAGCTATCGTCAGGCAGCGACTCAGAGTTGCTTATTTTCCCAGGTTGATGATGAGGGTGTGGGGTGGCCATCCTTCATCACGCAGCCCCAGCAGCCCCCGCCTGGCACCCTGGGTCTTGGGGGGACCCCCCAGCACCGCTCCCAGGGGCTCACACCCCACAGCAGCCCCCAGCCCACAGAGCCCAGGGGGTCCCCCCC
>NW_010104133.1:27705-42637 GCF_000699245.1 Pterocles gutturalis | reverse complement strand
GGTGTGCTCCGATCGGAGCCTCTGCCGGGCACAACCCGCGATCCTCCCCGCGGGTTACCGGGCGGCCGGGCGGGCCCCCGAGTCACCGGGCAGCTTCTCGCTCATTCAAACGGACGGAGCCGTGCCAGGCTCCAGCTCTCCCGGCTGCCACACGGGTTCATCCACATAGCGATGGCTTCGGAGCAGGTCTGGGCACTCGCTGCCGCTGCTCTTGGGCAACCCGGCGCAGGTGGCTGGAGGAGCTCCGGGAGGGACAAGGAAATGCTGGTTGTCACCTGTAAAGCTGGAGTCAGAGCTGTAGCCATGCGTTGCTCTACATAGGGCAAAGCGTGGCATAGCAGAACAGACCAGGGCACAAAACTTCTGGTGACAGCCGCTGCAAGCTGCTCTCGTTGCAAGGGGGTATTGCAGGGTCTTGGGCATGGGGATGCTGCTGTGCTGCCAAATAT
The DNA here is from genome assembly GCF_000699245.1 of Pterocles gutturalis. Lineage (NCBI taxonomy): Eukaryota > Metazoa > Chordata > Aves > Pterocliformes > Pteroclidae > Pterocles > Pterocles gutturalis. The sequence continues at coordinate 42,188 of NW_010104133.1, read as the reverse complement.
TCCCCACATGCAGCTCTGGCTCCACTCCTTCCAGCACAAGCCTCCCCTGTACCTTCTTGTACTGCCTAGAGTGAGGTATGGGCAGGTCTCAGGTCTGTGCCATCCTGGTTGGACCTTTTTCCCCCCCTTCTCTCCTGCTTTTCCGTGTGCCAATACAACTCATCTCCCTCCTGAAGAAGAACCAGGACACCTTTGTTTTAACAATACTTTGCAAGAGTATATTTTGTCACACAGGCACATCCCAAGGCCTGTGGCTGCAACCTCAAGTTAAATCCATCCCCTGCCCATTAGCTCTGCCAAACCACCCTTCACCCACTCCTTTCCTGAGCTGGGTCAGTGGCACCGTCCTGTCTCCTGGCTCTGTACCTGGGCACAGCACTCAATGGCAAAGGCTTAGGCTCGGAAAAGACATTTCACTGTCACCTCTGGGAAATGGGCTACACAGCATACCAGCTGTGGCTGCGGAGCAACCCCAGCTCCTACTGCCACCAGACCAGCTGCTTCTCCAGAAGAACCCCCTCATCATTCCCCAGGGCTGAAATCGTCGCTTTGGGTGGAGGTGCCCTGAGAGGCAGCTGGGCTGGCGCAGGGGAGACATATAGATAACAACACACAGAGGTGGTACTGCAGCTGGCAGCAACAACAGCGGGATGCAGCGGCGCTGAGGCAGCGTCTCAGCCATCTCCCCTTGTACATCCTGAGAAACCTGGACCACAGCTGGGCTGTCAGAAAGCCACCGCTGCCACGCTGCCCAAACTCACTGCTGCTGGCACCTCCTCTCTCCGAGTTGGACAGTAAATACTCCAAAGCGGGGACTAATGTTTTCAAGTCACCTGGCACAGGTTTTATGCTCCCTAATTGTCCAACCTAGGCACAGTACTAGTGCCAATGAAACACAAGAGAAAAAGAAACAAGAGCTCAGTGTTGGGCGCACTAAACAATAACATCTCCTGCTTTACTACCAGTGCATTGCTATAATTTTAAATGCGTGTTATTTATGAGACTGATAAAGTTGAGCACTCTGAGTGACACAGTATTAAAATGCTTCATCATATTTTTTTGCGCTATGCTTAGTATTTTGTTCTGTTTGTCCCACTAAATAATATTGGAGAAGGGAGAACAGGATCAATGTGAGTTAACATCTGTGAACATCAGAGGAAAAAAGTGAGCCTTCAGGAGGATTTGGATGGAGGATGTGGTTGGACTTGCATCACTGAGAATGACACCGTACCATGTAACTTATTCCAAGGCCCTTTCCAAAACATACCCACAATGTTTTGTATTTCAACCTTAGGACCCCAAAGTGCTTTGTAAACATCAATGCATTTACCTCTGCAACACACAAGACAGCGGGTCTTGAAAAATCTGTTGATTAGTGACAGTAGGAAGCTTTCCTCACGGAGGAGTACATATATAAAACATTCCAGACCTTATGATTGGAAAGATGATCTGCCGAATATAAAATAAAGCAGCATTGTATTCCTGGGGCTGCAGACAGACAGCTGTAGTGCCTCTGTGGCTGCTGCTGAGAGGTTGCCAAACACCAGCGAGATTAACAAAACTGCTCAGTTTTCTTGCTGCTATTCAGCATCTCGTGTGCGGTAGAGTGACACTATCAAAATCATGTCCACTTCCTGCTGGGGAGGATGATTGGCAAAGCTCTGCCCAGCACCAGTGGCATACACTGGAGTTATTCATGGTGAGAGGGAGGTTCCAAAAAGTGGAGGTTAGGGGAGGGGCAGGGCAGCAGCCGCCTCTCTTCCTCCCTCATCACACCAGGCGTAAGGAGAGACTGTGTCTTGGAGACCTGTCTCTAGCCAGGAGGTTTGCCAGTGGGGTGCTATGAGAAGTTTCACTTTTTAATTTAGTTTGGAGAGTTGATAAACTTGAACTGGAATTCAAATCATTTTTGCGACATTTGCGTTACGATGCTGACCATACAAACCTGGAAGATATTAACTACAGCTGCGTGGGCAGCCCAGGGGCGATGCCAGTCTCTGGCAGTGGCTTCTGGTGGTGCTCGGGCTGCTTTGGGATGCTGGTGGCAAAACCTCCCACCAGCCTGCACGCTGGGCAGCCCGGGGTAGGAACTGCCCCAAAGGAACCCACTCCTCAGCCACCTCCTGCCTGGGGGATGCTGGCGTGGGGCAAGAGTTGGGCACATAGTGGGAGAAGAGCTCTTCAGAAAAACTGAATTATTTGGGCTCCACTTAAGTGGGGGGGAGGGACAGAGTCAGCACCAGGAAGAAAGGAATGGCTGCAAAGGCACCAAGGATTTCTTTGCTTCATGTAAGAAACCTCCCGGAGCAAGATTTGTGGTGGGAAAACCAGTGACATGGTGCAGAGGATTGAGGAGCAGGGTGGGAAAAAACAGAGCTGCATGCAAGAGAGGAAAAGAGGAGAGAACATAGGTGTGGGTGAATAAAGAGCAGGAGAAGGGGGAATATGAAGAGTAAATAAAGACAACTGGGAAAACTGGACAAAAGGAGTGAGGGAGGAGAGAGGAGGAGACCACGCTTATTACCACAAAACAGCAGGAGGGACTGGAGCCTGAGAAACAAAAAGGGAAAACGGTCTGCACGGGATGGAAAATACAAGTAAGATATCAAGAGAACTTGAAGTGTAGTGAATAGGGATTCAGAATAAAACAGCAAAAAAGGAGAGGTCTCTGAAGGACAGTAGGAGATCGCAGGCTTCCTCTCGCTGTCCTGGAAATGATGGCTAAGGGAAAAATCAGAGCACTCTTCCTGCTATTCTCCCTCTCTACAGACTTTAAAAACTACTACGTGGTGTCTAGTCTCCATGATCCCATCTAAAGGAGTCCAGCAAACGTGGGAGGAAACCCTGACTGCTCAGCTCCGACACCAGAGCTGCTCCGCGCACCCGGAGCTCCCAGCGCTGCGCCAGCCTGGCCCTGTGCGGGTGCCAGCTCCTGCAGCAGCCTGCAAGGAGCCCCCCTCTCCAAAGAGGAGCTGAAAACATTTTCACTTCTCATTATTTTTTTTTCCTCAACACAACACTCCAAAGGTTACATATAAAGTGACAGAAAGCAGCAACAGATTTGAAAAGTGAGACCTCTCCTCTCAAAGCTCCACCTTCCCTCTAACCCCTTAGTCACCATTTGTCCCAGACTGTCACCAGTCACCGCTTTCTGCTCCATCCTCGCTCCTGCCTCACCTCTGCCCAGTCCTCACTCCAGCAGCCCATGCACAGGGGACCTTTCTCAGAGCACCTGCTGGTAATGATCGTTCTTCCCCAGCACAGCAGGGGAGTGTTGCCTCCTGATCTTCCCCCTCCTCATCTGGAAGCTCAGAGCTTCCCGGGGGGTGACACAGAGGGACCCATTTCCCCACTGTCAGAGAAGAGAGATGAGGATGTAGGCAACAGAAATCCCCCAGATGTAATTCACTGTATTAAAGAAGACATGGATTAAATGTTCCTCAGACTCGTTGGGGATAAGGCAATTGGCTCCGCTGGCCCAGAAGGAGATAAAGGTCAGACATTAGGAGAAACTCAGAAGCTGTGAGGGTGCCTAAGATGGGAGAGGTCGGCCAGGAAGGCCAAGGAATGCCCATCCACGAAGATTTTTAAGAACAAATTAAGCAAACATCAATTTTGTGATCAGAATCTATTGTGTTTGCCTGTGGTCCACGGGCACGTGTCAGGGCGAGGAACAACGCAGCGTGGGGCTGGGCTGCACCCAGCACCACCAGATCTGGGGGTAACAGAAAGGTCTGGGTCAGGTCTGAGAGCATCAGCCAGTGCCATGGCTGCCAGAGACCTTCGACAAAAAGCATTTCTGTATTAACATTTTTAAAGAGTGTTGAAGTTCTGTATTAAAAATAAAATCTTGTGTCCCAGTGGGAGAGGAAAAAAAGGAAGAAAAAACCCAAACACAGCAGCACACCAGACACAGGTTTTCCAGTGTTTCCCTGCAGTGACGCTGCTGGGCCTCCAGTAACCATCTCCTCGGGCAGGGACCGGTGATGCTGCACTATCGGTTGATCCGCATCCTCTGCCGGTCTGATGCACCTGTGAATTATTCATCCAGGACTGAAGTCAGCATCATGTCAAGGACCTCTAAAATCCACCTTACAGAGAGCAGAGTCCAAGGGAACAGGGGAGCGAGAGGAGAGCAGGGCTCAGGGGAAGGAGGGCTGGATCCTCTGCGGAGGTGCTCGGAGGCGGCAGGAAATCCAGGCACTGGCACTGCCCCAGCACAGCACCAGGAGGAAGAGGCACTTACAGGAGAAAACAGAACTTTTGGCTCAACACACGAACAGGAGCTGAGCAAGCAGGAGCTGTTTCTTCATCCTCTCTCTTTCAGGACATAATCGATTTCCTACCTCTGCTGTAACACTCACACTGGCTTTTAACTCCCCCATTTCTTCAAGACTTATTTTCTAATCTAAGCTGATGGGACCTTTGCTCCACAAATCCCAACAGCACTTCTCAGAAGACAACTTTATAGTGTTCTGGTACTAGGGTGGTGTAAAGGAACTGGGACTACACTGTTAAATTTAACAGCACAAAACTGAGGAGGTTTACAGATTATTTGGAGGAATGAACAGAAAAGACCATCTTTAACATCCAGAGCGTGTGCTGGAGCTCCTGAGACGGGGAAGGTTCAGACCAAGGCAAGTGCACAGGACAGAAATACCCACTGTAAATCTCCTTAAGCAGCTCAGCCTGTCCTGGTTCCTCAAGGTTTTGCCAAGGTATTTTGTTTGGACTCATCACATGACTTCCATCAGGCATCACATCCTAATCGAGATGGACACCAGTGTCCTCCCAGGCAAAGCTCCCGCCCTCGGATTGCAGGAGCGGCTTAGCTGCTTTGTACACGTAACTCCTGCCTGAGCCTCCTTCCTGCTGGAAGACAGGCTGCGAGGGTCCAGGGGCACCGGTGGCTGTTCTGTTTGCCATAGAACAGTCCATGGTAAGGCACAAACCCACCCAGGGGGTGTTGCACTTGGAAGAACTCCTGGTTTTCCACACCACTGCCCCTGGAACAGACACTCTGGGGCCAGGAGTGGTGTCCTCCAGAGAGGGAGGGTTTCCCCCACCCCAGGGCTCAGCATCTTCACTCAGGCTCAGGAGACTTTCAGGCTGGGGAACAGGAAATAAGGCAGCTGGTACTAAAGACTGCGGTGCAGCAACCTACACCGGCTTTGAAATATGAGTTTGGAACTGGAAAAGGCTCAAAATCTGTCCTTTGGTCCCAAGACACAGCAATTCCCCTCGCCCACAGACCCCGTGAGCTGAGCTCTACCTGAAGACGAGCTCTGATTCTGCACTGCTCATAGTCTAGTGGGAAATATTTTGCTTCTGCTCCTGCTTGTCCGTTCTTGCCCTTGCATCTTTTGCTCACTTTTCACAGCCTTTAAGCATTTCTCTTTTCATGCCTTTGCCTGCTCTGGATTTCCCTCAAGGCTGATTTTACTACATCAGGGTCCTGATGCCTTTTTTTGGGTTTTGTTTTTTTTTTTTTTTCCTAGGCAGAACTTTCCCACCTACCTCACACCCATGTGGTCCACAAGCTGCAGTAAACGGAGTCACCGACCCTTTTCGCACCAGGAGCAAGCAGTGATTCACAAATGATGCTCCTCAGAGCTCCCAGCTGGCTGGTGGCCAAGCCACCGCAGCAGCAAAAGACCAGCTCCCTCCAAAGCAGCTGTCCAGGGCTTCCTTCAGCACAAAGCCAGGACACAAGCACCACGGAGATACTCTGTCAAACGCAGGTGGATGCAGAGGAGCAGCAGGAAACCTCTCTCACACTGAAGGTGCACAATACCTATGGGAACCATCTCTTTACTAAAAGTAGGAATGAAACAGTAACTGCTTCAATTCAAAGTTTCTGTCGGATACATGTATCCAAATGGGAAGCCTTAACATAAAAAAAAAAAAAACCCAAACCAAAAACACATTAAGGCTCCTACAAAAATTTAATCTAATTAAATATTTTTAAGATTTTGGTTCCAGCAGCCTGCCACATTGCTGATGGATCGGTGAGCAGGTTCTGCTCTCCCGTTTGCAGGAACGATCGGTGCAGCTCTGGAGACATCAGAAGAGAGGAATCTCGTGAGTTACACTGGAAATAGTGGGATCACACTCGGGCTTGTGACATCCTGACTCACTGGACTTGTAGTCTGATGACACGGGTGTTTTTGGAAGCCCTGTGCAGAATGTCCTGCCCTGCTCCAACATTTCCCCTTTGGGGATCCCCAAGTTTGCAGCTCCACAGACACCCCTGGAGTTTGGAAACAGCCCGCTTGTGACGGATGGAAACAGTGAGGTGACTTCCAAAACTTCCCAGCGATTTTGGGCATTTGAGTCAAAAAAATGGAGACGCATAAGCATTCCTCTTTCCACATAAGGCCTGGGGAAGCTCTGGGCACGCAGCATTTTCTGCAAAACAAGCACGTGGTGTCTCTAGATGCGCTCCCAAGATCTGTGTTTATACATAGCTGCACAGGTGACCAGGTCAAAAGCGTAACACTCAGATAAAACATAATTTCTCTATGTTTTCAGCTGCAACAGCACCCTGTCCTCTCTTTACTGGCGCTCTGCTAGACACCAAGAAAGGAAAACGCTTGCACTAGCTATCTCAAAAGTTACCACGTTCATGTGACAGAGTATATTTAAAAGAAAACACATTTGGGAGGGTGAATCAAAAAGAGCCTCTCTGGTGTTTGAAGAAACCTGGGGACAGAAGAGACGTTCTGGGAGAGCAGCTCTGGAGCAAGTGTTTGAAGTAGGAAAGCTTCTCTTACGCACTCCTGCAGGTCAGACAAAATGTGCTCAAGCTCGTTGGTCACTCTGGAGCCTTGAAAGCAACACAGCGCCTGGTAAATCCATTCCCAGATGCTGGCGAACAAGGGATTGTGGGAGACACAGTGCGAGATGGGGAGGGATTTACTGCAGAACAGAGAAAAGGCAGATCAATGAAAGTTTGTCCAGCCTTACTTCCTTTTTGGGTTTTTTTTTAGTGAGGCTGCAGTAGGAGAAATTTGGGGATTTTATGCTTGTGTTGCTTTAAGGAGAGGAATGCTGGAAACGGAGGTATTTGATACCTTTGCTGCTAATTACAGTGCAAGCTCCCAGTGTCCTGACAATGCCCTTGCCCCTGACCTGGAGGGGCCTCACTGTCTCAGGGTCAGCTGTAATTTAGTTTTAGGTCAGACCTGGGACTCTCCTGCCAAACTAACCGCACTTTGTTTTGAAGTAGAGACCATTTACTAGGGAGTCTGAGACCATCAAACTCATTCCACTAACGAGAAACAGGAACAGAGCGCAGAGCCCCAGAGATGGGGGTGAGTGTTGGGCACAAGGGGAGCTCGGCTGCGGCACGAGGGAAGGGGCTGCTCTGCCCACCGACCCACTCAGCCTTCAGCTCCCTTCAATTCAACATGGTTATTTAAAAAAACAAAACAAAACAGGGAGCAGCTATGCTGTGCCAGTCCCCAAGGAGGGGAGTGTCAGTCCCCTTCCCCAGAGAGCTCACTGCTCAGTTGCTGCATTGCACAGGAGGCTGGAGAGAGAGGACTGAGCTCTTCGGGAAAGCCCCCGAGTTGTTGGGGCTACTCCTATCTCTTCTCACAGATTGGCTGGGTGATTTGGGGCAAGAAACTTTGTTTTTCTACTTGAAAACTGAGGTTTTTCTTCCCTCCAAAGGGGGAAAAAAAAAAAAAAAAGCTTTGAGATCTTCAGAGAGAACACACTGTGGAAAAGCTGTAAAAGGAAATACTTTAACTTCCTCTGGATAATCAGCACTTTTCTCTAACTCACAGGGAATGAAGCATTTTTTCACACCAACAGATTTTGATCCGATATTCTTCCCCCTCACCATAATCAGGGACAGATTATATTGCCATGAGACTGCATAGCAGTACCCGAAAGTAACTTCCCACCCAGAGAACCATCCTTAACAATCTGGGGGTTGGTCTGAGCACCACCCAGTGCATTTTCCATATTTTCAGAGTCTCTGCTCTTTTGCATTTATGTAGACATAGGTCTGGGGTTGCTGAAGAAAAACCTATTCAGAGCACTAAATTTTTCAACTCTGCACATCACTGGGACAAGAGGCCAACTTGCACTTACAGGAAAAAAGCTGAATGAAAAAATGGTGCCAATTTACTGAACAGGAAAAGCCTTTGCCAGCAGAGGAGTGTTCCATGTCCAAATCTGTGAACACACAAGTGAGACAGACAAGTATAGACCCAAACATGCTCTTTGGGAGGAGTAAAACATATTGAGCTCTAGATGCTGGCCACAGTTGGGGTTGGTGATCAGGTGCAAGAGATCACAGCTACAGCAAGAAACAGGACTGCTAAGGGATGTTCTCTCATAAAGGCTGGCTAGAAAACTGCAACACACCCTGATGTGCTTTAACGCTTGTTTGCTGCCATGCTCGGCAGCTGCAGGGCAGTGTGGTTGGAAGAATAACCAGCCCTACAAATTTTCAGGGGAGTTCAAAATGCAATAACCCCCTTGTCAGAGACCACAGGTCCCTAACTACACGTAAACCTCTCCTCTCACCATTGGTGCCTCTGCAAATATCAAACCAGCTTCCCAGAGCTCATCTTAACTACCAGAGCTCTTTGTGGGAGAGGTCCCGCACCCCAAGAGCTGGTTACCTCTTTCCTGACTCCCTGGGAAAGCCACATTTTTCAGGAGTGATGCAGCCGCCCCGCACCAGAACAAGGCTCTGGAGAAGAGGAGATAGCTTCCTTGGCAGCTGGCCCGCAGTGCTGGAGCTCTCTCCCAGGAGATTAGAGGGAGCAAAAACCTCATTGCCATCAGAGGAGAGCACTCAACCTGCTTCTACCAGAGATTTCTCACAAGAACAAAAAAAAAATAATCCCAAAGTGTCTCTACAGATAGGAGGCTGCAGGAACAGAGAGGAGATAACCCGGTTAACGGCAGGCACACAGCTCTGTGAACAGCCCAGGTAACGCTGGTCAGTGCGGGACGGGCAGAAGCTCCGAGCAGACCCTGTTTTACACAAGGAAAGTTACCTGACCAACATCTGGACAGAGAATTGCCTCCCTACACAGAGTCACCCAAAACCCAGACCTGCACCTGCAAAGCTTTCAAGTGAGGTTTTTTAATTCGGAAGTTGAATAGCATGAAATATATTCTATCCCCCATACAACCTTATTCAAGCCCCTTTTTTTTATTTTCAAGGCATGGTAGAGGACAGAAGCTACCCTCGGGTTCCCAGGTAGTGTGATTTATACCCGAGGCAGACGAAAGCACAAAGACTTCCTCAGACTTCATGTGCTTTTGGACCCTCTGCCACTTCAGGTGTCATCACATCTGCACAGCCCACAGAGCAAAAAGGAGAGCGCTTGCACTGGTTTCAAGTAAAGCTGAGCTCTGCCCATAGACACAGCAATGTTCTGCGTGCACACAGAGGACTCTGCGCAAACAAGCCGTTTCCCAAGGGCACAGCACCTCTGCAGACAGCTCCAAGGCTGGAGGTCCCGCGCAGCAAGGGCGATGGGGGCTCACCTCCAGCCCAGCCGGCTCCTGGGACAGGGCTGTAATGACCAAGGACTGCCCAGGAGGAGGTTATCTCCTGTCCTCTGCTCCACTGCTGCAGAGGTAGGGCTCTGCAAGGTGGAGCGTGGAGCTGTGGGCAGCAACCCTGCCTGGGAACCCAGGAGCGGCAAGGAGGGAGAGGATGCTGGAGTGGAAGTGATTTGAATTAGAACAAACTGGCTGCTGAATAGAAGCTTTTATTCCAGCATGGAGAAAGCTTTGTTAGTCAAGCACATGTGATGCACAAAAGCCTCCACTTGAATTCATTGAGTTTTAATTGGTTCTCAGGTGGGGGAGGAGAAGGGTGTTAGGAATTAGGGATTCCTTAAAGAGGCAATATCATTAAATCTTAACGCCTCTCCCCTCTCACCCTGGGCTTCGGCTTAGGAGTCTGGGCTCATTCAATTGTCTTACTTTAGAGAATCAGAGAAAACTGAGGGAGGGTAAGGGTGGGAGGGGGAGTCGCTAGTAAAGCCTAAAGGGAGATCAATGAATGAGGAGGGTGAGGGGCAGGAGAAAGACTGAAAAAAGAAAGAGGCTGGCTGGGAGAGGAGGGAGGTCACACGCAGGCAGGGACGGCAGGAGAACCTCAAAGGGATGGGGAGAGAGAATGATGCCATTGGAGCCCAGGCTTTCTTTCTCCCCACATTCCTTCTTTTATTGAACACTTAAAACTTCCCTTGGAGATCCTCTAGCTTGGCTCTGTGAGCCTGCCCTCCAAAATAACCGAGTCGATCACCACAAGGAAGGAAAGAAATCCCGGGATGGGGCCTGTGTGCATGGGGAGCAGCTTCAGGGAGAGAAACCTGCTTGGAAAGACCCCGCAGAGCTGCCGCTTGTCGTGCCAGGCACGGCACGTTGCAGACAGAAGTTTTGTTACTAAGAGCCTGCTGCAGACGTAGCTGAACGAAGGCCCTTGTGAGAGAAAGGGAAAGGGAGGGATGGGGAGCTGAGGAGGTTTCACAGTCGGCGTTGCAGGAGGTTCAGCACGCTGCCCAGCCTGTGAAAGGGACACCAGACCCTGGCGGAGAGCTGCTGCGCTGTGATGGGGACGCACATCTCAAACGCATCATTATTGCCATCAGTCCAACACAGCATAAGAGAATGAATTAATGTTGTTTTACCTGTTACAGTTGGAACTTACACAGGCAAGTGAGTGACATACTGAACACGCTGCCAGCAAACACCAACTCAGATGCATTTCCTTTTAGCATTCCCCACAGAAGAACACTGCTTCTATATTTAAGCCAGACAGTTTGTCCTGCATAAAGCCATCCACAGTAAACATTCTTTGCAGGAAGCACTGCCTACAGGTTTACTATTATCCTTTATTACAAAAGTAGACTGCACAACCTCGGCTTGTAGGCTTCACCTCCTCCAAAACAGGGCACTGCAGCCGGTGACTACACAAACTCAAATGGGAGGTCTCTGACTTCTGTTTGAGGACACTGTGGGATGCTGAAAACAGCATTCCCATGGTGGCTTCCCTCTAAGAGACTCTCTGATCCCAGTTACTTACCGTGGTGTGAAATCTGAAGGAAACACAAGATCCTGCACTGGCACAGCCACGGTACAGGGCAGCTCTCACACTCATGCGTTATTCGGGTATTTCAGAGCACAGAAAAAAAGAGACCAGTGAATTCACCCATTGAAAGTGTCATAGGATCCAGTTTTCTATCCCCCCTCCCTGAAATACGAGCCTAAGTATCATTTAGAAGTGACACAGGGTCTGAAGCCTCACTCGGTCCTTAACTCCAGCGAAAGGCAGCCGTGGTCTCCACCTGGCAAAGGCATTCGTGAGCAGTGGGCTGCGACAGCGCCTGGCACCGGCTACACAGAGTGTTTAACCACACGTGGAGAGGAGCTAACACTGCTTGCCTTGATTTTTTACACTGCAAAGCCTACGCTCTGACTCTGCCAAGCTGCCTGTTGTCACCGCTTGACCAGTGACACCCCCCCCAGAGCCCTGCCCTACAGGAGCAGCAGGGCTGTCCTCCAGCAAGGGAACCCACCCTGGAAGGCTCACGGAGGAAAAACAAACAAAACCCCCTCAAATCTTAGTAGAGATACGGTTTTTCCCTCTCTAAGCAATGTTTCTTGCATACTTCAGTTTGCCTCCTCTCATAGTGCACCTGCATTACAGGTAGCACACACGTTACAGATAGATTTATTTCATTTTCTATCTTGTGAGATTTAATTAATACACAGGCACCATTTCAAATTATAACTGACTCCCTTGAAGCAACCAGCTGCTCTTCACCACCAGCGGTAACATTTGCGAGTCCATCTTTTTGCACATAGTTCCAGACACGATTCCTGCCTGGCCGGGAAGCCGCATGGCTCTGCAGAGGACTGAGCAATGGCACCACTTCCTACAACCCTGCACTCAGCGCTAGAGACAGAGCAATTCACCCCACTGCCTTCCCAGGAACAAAACAAGAGAAAAGGCTGTCGTGGTAAGGATGGGCAAGGTCATGCCTCCAAGATTGTTCCCTGTATTTATCCTAGACTTGTCGCCCTGGATGCATTTGCCCTCCTCCCAGCAGTTTTCTAGTAACAGCCTTTCCTGTAATTGTTTCCTTCTCTTTCAGATATGGTCACTTTATCCTTATACTTCAGTGCTGGATATGGGTTTGCCTGACACCATCTTGTTTCTCACCAGTCCCCTATTTTGTAACTTCCATCAGGATCAGACCAAATGCCATTTGTGCCACTGGAAAGAAAAATAATGTTAAAAAACCTCAATGCTCAAAATGCTCAAAAATCTCCCTACGGCTCTCCGTAGGTGCCTGTGGTAGCTGGGATCCCATCGCACCATTTTTCCTAGCGAGCACCATCCCCACCGCCGTTTGGTATGCGACAGCAGGCGCTTCGGAACTGCTTCGCTACACAAGGCACAGATTCGTCTGTCACAAACAGTGTCACTTATCACAGCATCAGATTCGCTGTGTGCAGCAGGTCTCTTTAAGACTGCCATGAATCGAAAATTGTTTTCCTGCCTCTTCCCAATGCCCGGAGGAGCAGGTATCTCAGCAATCAGCAGTGGCTTTGGGGCACAGTGCGAGTGACACATCTGTATCAGCTATCCCGTTAATTTTATTCCCGGCCTGTTTTGTTACATTAAACCTCAAGATCCTCACACTGTTTCCTCCCTTCCGAGCAGGAGACAGAGCAAAACCATCCTCTGGGCTCCAGAAGAAGTTTAGCTACAGCTGCTCCACCAGCTAGCCCGGCTTCACCGCACAGGTCCCTCTGTAACCAGGAGATCCCCTCTTTCTTTGCAAGTACTAACATCCCACAAAGACAATCGTGAGCAAAATTCAGCCCTAACAAGGCATTGCTGCGGGTCAACAGACATGTCCTGTGCCAAGCTACTGGCCAGGCTCAAGCTTTTCCTTTCTGCTATCTTCTGTGAAGGGGCAGCTTTATGTGGCTGCTGATGTAGTTTCAAGAGTAACACTATGAAGACCACCTACAGCACAGGTCTTTACGAAGCTGCTCAGAACACTGGTGCAGAAACAAGCTCCACCTGCTTTGGAAACCACCTATTTCTGCTGGTGTGGACGAGCCCTTGCAAGGGCTTTGGGAGCACCCGTCCTTTGCTCTGCCAATGGCCACATCAGCATCCTGTGTGCAGCCCAAGGGTTTCCGACAGCCTGGCAGCAGGGCAGCTTGCACCTTCCCGGGATTCTCCACCTGAAGCTGCAGCCCCCAGGGAGGCTCCTGCCCCAGCCCGCACCGGGTGCAGTTTCTGCAGAACCAGAGCATTTCACAGCTTCTCTGGGCCCAAAGGCCACGTCCAGGTTTGTGCAGAAGGAGGACGGAGCCACACTGGACCCCGGCACTCCGCGTCAGACAGAATGAGGCCAGGGTGACTAATGAGAGCAGCCAGCGCTAGAGCAGCTTTCCAGCCCAGCGCCCACACAGGTTTCTGCATGAGACGGTGATACTTTGCACCTTTATTGGTGTAACATCGCACACTTACTGCTCCGTAAACTTGCAGGAGCCCACACCTCTGTGGCCCCGCTAGCCAGGGGTCCCTTCTGGGAAAGATCTTTACAAATGCACATTGCTACCGGTAAACAAGACATGACTGCGGACTTCAGGGCAGGGCTCTGCTGCTTCAGTATGTTTGCCCACGGTACCCAAACACGTTGTTTCTCTGAATGATATCCACGCTCCGTCTCCAGTGTTTTGACAGGTAAGGAGACGAGGGGCACTGTGGCTTTAAGAAGGTCATTTCCAATGTCCTGCCGGTGTAATTAGCCTGCTAAAGAAAGGGCAGAGGCTGGAAATTGGATTGAGCAAACCAGGCTTTAGCCGCAGGATGAAGGCAGAGCCCCAGGATTGTTATGTTAATCACCTGAGCTCAGCAGCCTCTGCCCTTCAAACCAGTACAAACCCAGTACAAACCCAGCCTTGCTCAGGCTCCAGCCGCCGGGACATCTCTCTCCACCTCCAGGGACACAGGGGCCACCCCTGCAGATGGACCTGGGACCACCTGTCACCAGGAGGGGACCCCCTGCCCGGCCACAGCCCCTGGTCACACAGCTCCTGATCCGGAGTGTGGGACACAGCTGCCGGCAGGGTGAAGCCTAAATGGGGGTCACAGGTGACACTGGGAGCTGATGGGCCAGGGCTGCTTTACACCAGCTGAGGATCCAGCCCCGGCTGTGCTGAGTCAATAAGCAGGTCTGAAAGCACAGATTGCTTGCTGCTATTTCACCGATGAAAAATAGCATGAAGAACAATAGGCCAGATTCATATCCAGCACAATAACAGCTGTAGGCAGTGGAGCTGCAGGGGGGTTCAGTGGGGTGCCAGCCCGTCCGCAGTGACAGCACGAGCCAGGGGGCTGTACCCCCAAGGTCTGCCCCTGGGATTAACTTGAGGTAGCTCTGGTGCTTGGATTAACCAAGTTAATGCCAGGGGCAGATCCT
>NW_010104133.1:25472-27674 GCF_000699245.1 Pterocles gutturalis | reverse complement strand
GGCCACCCCCCCCCCAGCCTGTCCCTGCACTGTCCTCAGGAGCACAGCCATGCTCTGCACCCATGCTGCCACCTGCACCAGCATCAGCTGGGGCGATGCCACCAAAACAAGAGGTGCCACACAAGCCAGCAGCAGTGGCAAGCTTGTCCGAAGGTGCCCTGTTTGCCAAGGGGATACATTGATGACACAGCCAGCAAGAGCTGGCCACGAACAGCTCCCAGTCACAGCCAGCTGCCTCCCATTTTGTCCTCGCCACTGCTCCCCTCCACAGGAAGCAAGGCTGGGGTTTGCCTCCCTGTGCTTTGCTAGCTTGTGTCCCCTGGAAATGTGCCTTTTGTCCCCTCTCTACTCAGAAACTTTAGGCTAGCACCCCTCACCACCTTCTCTTTATGGCAGGGACCCCGGCTAGCCACTGTCCCCTCCTCACTGCCCCTGTTTTCTCAGGGTGAGCTCACCCCTCTCCCCCACGCCGGGCCAGCTGGGGTCCATGTCACCTCCTCCCTTGTCCTTTGGTGCATTTTTTCACTGCGCCCTTGCGCTGCCGGGGAGGGGGGAGGGAGAGGAGGAGGATGGGAGGGCAACGTCTGGCTCGGCACCCAGCGCGCCGGATGGCATGGTTTTGGAGAGGCCTGGCTTAGTGAAGTTATTCAAGCCAACGGCAGCCTGGCAACCGGGCAGCCACAATGGGAGCGCAGGAGGAGGAATGTTTCCACATGCCTGATCAATGGGAGCAAGGGAGACAGCAAAGCAAACAGAAGCTGGGAAAGAGACACAAAGAGAAAGCAGCCTTTTCTCTGCTCAGTTCCTTTCATTTGTCACAGCTCTTTGTGCAGCTGATGACAACGGAGGCCCTTCGGAGGCTAGTTTTAGGGAGTTTGGTTTTTCTAATTAAATAAAACGCTGTGTCCTTTTTCTTCACTTGTCACCTTCCCGCTTGCCAAAAGAACCTCAGAGCAGCCCCATCTGTGTTCGAGCCTCCCGCTCCGCACACCTCCGGCCAGCCCCAGCACCTCATCCTCGCTGGGGAGGTGCAAAGGCACAGCCACCCCCTCACTCGCCCAAAGCGGCTCCCAGGCTGGACGCGGTGCCCTCCCGGGGGGCCGCCAGCGCCGAGCAGCACATGTCCCCACGCTCCCCTGGCTGCTCATGACGGGAATAAAGAGCCCGGCAAAGCACAACTCCTCTGGAGGTGGCGTGCTCCCTGCAGCAGCTGCTGACCAGACCAATGGGCAACTTTCTATGGGAACGAGGCGACGTTCAAAACAGGGTTAAAGGAGAGTTGCCTTGGAAACTTGGAGTATTTCTGCTGAGGGGCTGCAATTCCCTCCATAGATCCCAGACAGGATTTACCTGGGAGCCGACTGTGGGACAGAGACTCCTGCAATCTGCAAAGCGGCTGCCCCGGGGGGATGGAGGCGAAGGAGGGGTTTCTGGACAGCGGCACAGCTCGCTGGGGCTGGGCAGCACGGTCACAAACAGGGGCCAAATCCAGCCGCATTGCATAACCAGCGGTGGGAGCCCAGAGTTGTTTCCTCTAATTACTATGCAAGACTTCACAACAACAGGCCTCCTCTGTGCAGGAGTTTACAGGAAAGGTTCTCCTCGGTTCTAAAGCAACACCAAGCAAACCAACAGAGAGAAAGTCTGGGGGTAATCTTTCCTGCACTGAGGCCAGAGCAGACATTCTGTCTCTCTAAAAATAAAGTCTACCTGGATGTGTGTAGCCCTGAAGAACAGAAAAACCTGGCTGCTGAGGAATAGGAGAGAGGACCCCTGCCTCCTCCACACCTCCACCCAAACGCAGGCTTCCCCTCCTGCGAGCTCCTCCATCCCCACCACGTGTGCAGGAGGATCAGGGATCCTGCCTGTGCTTTACGAGGAGGGAACCTTAGTTATGAAGATGGTGACATTTGGGATCTCACCAGTCTTTTGCTCACAGCTAGGCTCAGGATGCGACCAAACTGTGGAAGGGAACTCCAGCAACATGAGTCAGTGAATGGCACCATGAGCTCAAGGAAACAGAACAAAACTTGGTCCTAATCACAGATGTGGCGCTGGCTCAACAGCACGGGAACATTCCTGCCTGCTTCCAACAGGCAAAGACACAACTGGCTAAATACAGGCTTCTCAGTCCCCACGGCCAGACACCCCCAGGTGCAGGTTTCCTCGCTGTCGAGCTCTCCAGGCAGACAGCAAGTTCTT
>NW_010104133.1:0-25453 GCF_000699245.1 Pterocles gutturalis | reverse complement strand
GAATGCTGCTGACCCCTGGGATAAACCTCTTGGCTCCTCAGCAGTCCTGTTTCTCAGCCAGCCAGTGGGGCTTATATTGGACTAGACATCTTGGCATTCAGGCTCTGAAGTGACAAGGACATGTCATGTCACCAGCCCTGATGTCACCCCGCCTGACTGGCGCTTCACACCCTGCATCCACCCAGCCCTCTCCTCTGAGGGCTCAGGGACAGCCCTGTCGCCTGCTCAGGTTAAAAGGATCCCACAGGACATTTTGCATGAAAACTGAATTCCAGCAGCATGGGGGTTTCCTCTGCTTCACTCTGGAGGCATCGAGGGGGTGACACACTGCCTCAGTTTCACTGTTCCCCCACCTCCCAGCAGCGACATGTGTGACATTTTGCTGGGTAATGAAGTCTGCGAGGTGTTCATTTAACCATGTAAGTGCCTCTAAATAATAAGTATTATTAAAAGTTACTAAAGAATAGGATTCTACCCTGCCCCAAGTCTCCTCAACAGCAAGGTGCTTGCTGCCATATAATCAGCAAACTTGCTTTTGGGAAGTGTCTCTATTTCCATATCGAGTCTATCGCTGCCGTCCCGCAGTCCTGCCTGGCTCCTCCACTGCCCCCAGACACGGGTTAAGTCCCAGCCTGCAGCTGAATGAAGATCAGGAACCTCCCCGTCCTGACTTCAGAGTCATAACTCACTCCACAGGCATCACCTACAGCTTCAAAATTATTCCAGCACTCCTTGAGCCTTCTTGTAAGGAAGGAGGAATCCACCTTCACTCCCACTCACAGGATTGCTTTCATTAGGGCCTTGATAGGTTTGTGATGGCAAGTGTTTGGTCTTCTTCAAAAATATTCAGGAGACTCTCACATGCATTCAGTAAGGGCAGAGAAGCAAAATCCTCAGCTCACGTTCTCCTGGGGTCTCGGGGTGCTGATGGCAATACACATCCCAATCCCAATGTATACCATACTGAGAATGGGACCTTGTCAGGTCTGGCGACACCTTCTTTGAGTCCAGTAGACCAGAAGAAGCCTAACCACGTGTGAGTATTTTTAAGTTACTGCCCTTTCCCCTGGCCAAGACAGGCTGCAGGGAACATCTGAACTGTACGAGACTATTTAGACACTTGCAGAGCTGAGGTTGGGTGGAACAGCAAAGGGTCCCTTATGAGAAAGGGAAGCATGCTCCCTTCTGACGTGCTCAGAGGCGAGGCAGCTCTCACACAGCCAGGGCTCCTCTCTCCCTCTGGCACCTGCGCTGAAGGCACCCTCCGGACAAGCAGCAGCTCTGTAGCTCCCCGCCTGCCTCTCGCAACAAGCCCCTTCTGTGCTGCCTATGGATTCGTCTCGAGATAACATTCTTTGGCAGAAGGACAACCTGCTGATGGACACGTGCAATTAGCAGCCTGCTGACAGCCCCCTTCCAGCCTTTCTGTGGCCCCTTTCACTCCGGCAAAGCTGCCACAGTGAGCCAGCCACCCATCCTTTGGTACAGCTCCAGAAAGTGGAGGAAATAACTCAAAAAGCCTTGAAGGGAACAGAAAACACGACAGGTATTTCAT
The DNA here is from genome assembly GCF_000699245.1 of Pterocles gutturalis. NCBI lineage: Eukaryota > Metazoa > Chordata > Aves > Pterocliformes > Pteroclidae > Pterocles > Pterocles gutturalis. The sequence goes on along the minus strand of NW_010104133.1, from coordinate 23,898 downwards.
AACTGAGGGAGAAGCAGGGTTTTATCACTGTCGAAATGGCTCCCACTACTGAATCAATACATGCTTGAGCTCCTTATGGGTCTCTTTAGCACAGGTAACACCACAACAAGGCAAAGAGCCACCACCTGCAAAGAGGTAAATAGGGAAAGCTCCAAGGGGAGAAGGGGTGGGGAGGACAGAGAGCACTTCTTTCAGGAACTGCCGCATTAATCCCAACTGAAAGAGGAATACTTCCTCTACTATCCTTCCTTCAGTCTTCTGACAGCGTGACCCTGATGCAGGCAGCGCACAGGCGATGGGGACAGACAGCGCACAGGCGATGGGGACAGACAGACAGACAGCGCACGGAGCCACTGGGATGGTGGGGCTGCCCCCGCCCTGCTGGTGTCCTGCCAGGCACAGAGCACACACCGTCACCACTGACCAGGTCTCCAAGCAGCCTTATTACCTGACCTTGCCACAAGGGTCAGCCCCCCAGGGCAGGGGGGAAGGAGATCCCTTCAGGCGTATCGCGTCAGAGCTTCTCCAGGTCCTTCCCACTCACTCACGTCTCAGTCCCACCGGCACTCGGGGGCCACAGCCTTGTGCGGTTGTTTGCTGAACAAAACAAGAGGCAAAGTGATCCCAGCTTGCTTTGGTATGGATCAAGCAAAACAGCATCAGCTGCTTACAGGACAGACTGGGAATATTTACTGTGACACCCTCTTCCAGCCATAGATCCCCAACGAAAACCAGAGAAACCCATCCCCTTGTACAGTCCGTGCACAGCCACAGCACACGCAGGTGCCAGAGACAGACACAGGGCAGATCCAACCCCCTTCCTCCATCCCTTGGGAACATGACCTGGACCATCCACTCGCAGAGGATCCAGACCGTGTTCAGAGACTGCTCCCCCCAGCGTTCAGGCTCTTCCCTTTGCTCACAGACACTACACAGAACTTACCACAGGTGGTACATAACCGTGAAAGACAGCCATCCTTTCTGCAACAATCCACTGCTCTCCCCTTAGCCTGCCACAGCCCGCTCAGACATCCTTACAAAACCAGAAAAAACGGCTTTTAACCTTTCCCCATTTGCAGACCCTTACAGGTTTCTCACTAGAAATATGGACCTACGTACAGTAAACTCCAGCACATTGAAAAACACCACGTCTTGCTTGTCAAAGCAGGTAGTAAGAATCCTTACAAGCTAGAGAAGCAGAAGTTAAGTTGGGTCAACGAAAATAACAAGAAAAAAAAATTGCAATTCATTCTCTTTACCTAGGGAAGAAATGTTCCTTTGCTCTGGTGAAAGAGCTGAGACTTTCGGAGAGATCAGGGACTCCAACTTCTGCAGCCCACCCCTCACTCTGCAGCGATCAGCCAGGCTGTACGGTACAAGGGAGAATCTCTTCTGGTTTGCTGTCTGACTTATGGAGGAACTAAAGAGCAGACATGTGAGTGCTACCTATAACCTCCACTGGAATGAAAAAGCTGCTGGTACAAAGCTGTCAGAAAGGCTGTGACAGCTGATCTCTGTTACACCACTCAGCACCTGACGAGCAGCTCACCGCTGGCCAGTGATGGGCTTCCCAGTGCTGGGGGCCTGTTGGTGGCAGAGTCCTGCACAGATCTAGGGAAAAGTGGATTTCATCACCCTGAAACTCTGCCAGTACAGCAGGTCAGCCCTCTTCTGCATCATCACTCTGTCCTGCTGGTTACAGACAGTTGGCTCGAACTCCAGGAGCAGCAAAAGCTACCGTCTCATTTCCTCTGTCATCTGTAGCACTAAAAGCCCTGGGAATCCATAGAGTTAAATCCACCCACTGCTGCAATTCCACAAGTGTACACATCCTTCTGTCGTATTAAAACTGCCACACTCATGTGCCCAGCAGCAAGTCCTCCATCCTGCCTACTGGCCATTACTGCTCTCAGTGAGTCTCTGTCATGCTAGAAGAGTTTGTCAGCTTGTCTCACACCCAGTTCTGGACATACCAGTGCTTCCAAATGACACCTCACAACAGTCACAGAAACAACCACAGGGCTGAGCACCAAAACGGGCCACGGATGTCTGCCCAGGGCTCCGACAAGCTAATTTGAATCAGGCCGAGCTCTATGGACTCGCTAATTAACAAAGAATGTACCTGAAGCCAGTATATTAAAGGGTGAGAATGCATTTCAGGTCTAGAGAATTAAACCATTGTAATCAGAGAAGAAAAAAAAAAATCTGAAGCAAAATCCTTGCATAGACCTTGACTATTCCCTAGCAGGACAAACCTGATGACTAGTTGTTGTTTACAACGATAAGGTCAGAGGAAAGGCCATTTCCTCTCAACAATTGTCAGAAGGGATTAAAACCTGCATTCAGGCTCGCTTTGAACTAGCAGGTACTCCGTTCCCCGATGGTATCGGGATCCACTCAGCCAGGTCTCCAGCAGCCTCCGGGGCACGTCTCCATAATGCCCCTATTGTGGAAATATGCAGGGCTGCTTCCTGCCTTCTCTCTGTCTTTACGAAGCTTCACCCTTGTGGTCTGATGCCCAGGTCAGGAAGCAATCCTGCAATCAGTGTTTAATTAGTCATTTCCCAAGTCTGCCCCAGCGGAGAGCTGCTGCTGCTTGTCAGCTTCCGAAGAGGGAGGTTGGGAATCAGAAACATCACCACCAGACTGGGAAAGAAAAATCGCTCGCAGGGTTGGAGGCAGGCTTGTACTGCAGCTCTGCACGCCTCATTCTCCATTTCCATTTTTTTTTTTCCCTAAGTAGAAGGATTTGAGCGGATGAAGGGGCCATTGCACCTCCTGCAAGTCAAGACAAAAGCTGATTTATAACAAAAGTGGTTTTATTTGTGTTGATTTGTCGTTACGGGCTTGGCTTTGGTTGGCTTGGGTTTTGTTTTGGTTTTTTTTTTTTTTCCTTGAGAAATAGCGTCTTTGATACAAAGCACATACTTCAAGAGAGGTCTGTTCCAGGAATTCCAGTTGCATACTTTCCTTTGTGGAAGTCAGCGCTGAGCCCGAGAGGTTGGATACATGCAGCTTCAGCTTTTCCAAAGGAGGTACTTCTTACCGTACAGGCACCCATTTGAAAAGAGCAAGAGTTACGTAGTATTAAAATATTTCTCTAGATAATGAGTGTTTGTGTGTGGAGGAATGCTAAAGGAAAAACACGGTTGTTGAAATCCAACTGTTTTGAAAAACATGGTGATTTTTCTGTTCAACAAAATAAATTAGGTATTTCAATAATGTCCAAAAAGCCTATTTTGGCATTTTCAGTGTATTGGACATTGTCAACAAAAGCTTTTCAAAACAAAAAAAATACAATTATAAAAAAAAGTTACATAAAGCTATATAAAATAACTTGTTTTCTGTTTAAAGACATCAAAATTACATGAACTGCTCTGATGAAAAACCAATGTTTTCAGAGTTTAATTTTGTAAGAAAGTTTGATTTAAAATGTGATTAATTCTGGAATGGGAAAAGTTTTGAAATCTCAATGTTTCCCAGTAAAATGAGAATTTCTGTCCTTCTCGAGTTCCAGCTTCCTTTGCTGTAATGAAATAATTGGGAAAGTGGTGTATGTGAGTTTCCTTGTGACAGCAGGACAACCCTGCTTTTGATAAGTGTGTGTGAAGCAGAAAGAAAAAAAAAACCACAAAAAAAACCAACACAAAACCACAGAAGAAAAAAGCTCTAGCAGATGAGTAATCCCACTGACTGAGAAATTTACATAAATTTCAAGAAACGATACTGGAATTCAGAGAAGATGGATATGAGGGAAACTGACTCCAACAGGGAGTAGAGCTGGTGAGGGAGTTACAACATGAATTATTGTATCTATCATACGAGAATTTCCTGCTCTCTCCCTGGGTCTAGCATGTAACTTCTTACAACCTTGTTCAAATCATATCTTGTAACATCCTGGGTCAGTCTCTGTACTAGGCTAATGCACGTTGCTTCCAGAAGAAAAAAATACATATTTGCTACAAAAGATTGTGCAAGGATGCCCTCAGAAGGGATTTTTTCCTCTTTCCCCCACTAAGGCCATACTAACCCTGGCAACAGCCAAATCCAGAAGGCACCGGGATGAGGTAACATCAGACGAGCATCCCTTCTCCTCAGCCACCCCTCGACCCCTCAAGGACACAAGCGGCATCTTTTCCATGCTCCTTTCCTCCGACTTCCCGACAGTTGCCCTTTCTGCAGCAGTGTATCTGGGATTGCCCTCATGCAGTCTTCTCTTGCGTGATCTTTTTAAGTTGAGGTTTCTTGCACAGTGCCAAAGCACAAGAAAAAATATTTTTAAGACCCACACTGCTGAGAGAAGGATGCAGAAGAGATCAGTGAAGAGAGCTCAGCACCACCTGTGAGGTTACCCTCTCCATCCCCTCACCTGGGGGAATACAAGCTCAGCATCCAGCATCCCCACAGCACCAACAGCCATCAGTAAATTGCTCTCGTAAGAAAAGAGCAGATGTGACAAAGATTGTTCCAGGGTCTATGGCAGCCCACAGCCAAAGCAGAAGAGTCTAAATGCGCTGGGCTGGGATGGCGAGGGAAGTCACAACTGGGTTCCATCTAGGGGGAATTATTCTTACACTCAATTCATCAATTTATGGGCAAGCAATTCCACAGGCAACGTTGACTTGATTAAACAGAGCCATAATGACAGCGAGTGTGGTGAAGCACCCAGCCAAGTATGCAAACTAGCCTTCTCAGCCTGGAATAAAAGCTTTCTAACCAATAATTTCATGCTTTTATCTATATGATCATTAATACAGATACCAAACAATGCCAGCTCGACGTGGTGTCAAAGGCTCTGACAACCTCTAATTGATAATAAATAATTCAATTTCTGTCCCAATCCAAAACTGCTGAATCTTGGGACATGTTCCAAATAAATGATTAAAAAGAACTTTGAATGTAATTATATCTAACACAATTGGGGATATTGCCCAGATGAATTTTACAGCAACGATTCAGAGCTACAAAATTTCAATGACACTGGCAACTCTTCATGCCTACCAGAAAATGAGATGTTCTTTACTCAGGCAATGGCACAGGCTGCATCTTTTATCGACAGCTGTATGCCAGCAACTCACCCAGGCCAACCCTGCTTCCCACAGAGGTGCAGTGTTTCCCAAAAGCACTCCAGAAAATTTGGGAACAGAGTTTTGCCACAGCCGGATCTTTCTTGTTCTGTCCATGCAGAACTGCATCTTCTTTCTGATCCAGCTGATTCTTCCCCTCCCCCAAAACTGATTACATTACAATTAACAAAACTTTCTGAAGAAACAAACACCCATAGTTCCTGGAATGGAAGTAGGACAAGGTGTTTCAGTGAGGAAAGTGACCATCAGCACAATCCTGAAGTGACAAATGCAGCATCTCAGAGGCACACTGATTGTTCCCAGTAATTCCCAAACTCCAAAGCCAGAAGGAACTCTGAACTCTCATTAGTGAAAACACGGGACACACATTTACAAGAGCATCCTTATACAAGATTTGAGTCCTATTTTTCTCTCACTTGTGTAAATCCTTGCTGAAATCTTAGTTTCTGTGTCTGTAAAACAGGGATGATGACCTTCACTTTGATTTCTTTGGATGCAAATTGGTTTGAATGCCAAATTTTTATTTTCTTGGGAGAACAGTGTATGTGACCGACCTGAAGAAGTGGTGACTCTTAAGAACCTTTTAGATCTGCAGTAGTTACCTTACTGAGCTCATATGGAAACAGCAGAAATGCACTTGCCCTGTTGAACCTTAGGTTGCCCAGAGCAGCTGCGGATGCCCCATCCCTGGAGGGGTTCAAGGCCAGGCTGGATGAGGCTTTGGGCAACCTGGGCTAGTGGGAGGTGTCCCTGCCCATGGCAGGGGGTGGCACTCGATGATCTCTAAGGTCCCTTCCAACCCCAACCATTCTGTGATTCTATGATTCTATGAATCTGTCCCGTTTCTTTATTCCCAGTCCCTTTGGGAAATCCAGCATTGGCATCACTGGCACCCCCATGCTCACAGGCAAGGCAGACGTGCTGGATATCCACTGCCTCACCTACAGAAGAGAATTCCCTTACCGGTGGGAAACCAAGTGACTCCATTGTACATCTTTCTATACTAGAGACTTTCTCTGAAGTATCGATGACCAACCCCTGTAACAAAGAAAACATTATATAAACCTACACTCCAGTCTGGTGGTGACAGGCTAATAAGAATGATGAAACATTGCTGGCTTCCTTTAAAAAGGAAGAAAACTTACCAACTGCAATTAAAACCTAATATTTGAAAAGATTGGATCTTCTTTCACAGCAATATTCACCGTAAGTTATAAGTTAAGTTACATAAAGCTTTTATATAAAGTACATATATACAGATGTAAGTTATATAAGAGGGAGAGCAGCTAACAGAAAAATTAAATATCAATTTCAATTGCACAAACCAGCCAAAGATCCCAAACGCCTTCAGAGGCTGGTGAAAAGCCTCACCTCGGTGAGGTCGATGTTATTTTTCTGGAAACCCAGGATAATGGAATAGCGGGACTCAGCCACAGAAACACTGCAATGCCAGAAATCACTCTGGACGGTGTTGGGAGAACTGGATCGAGCTCTGTGACCCTGTCACATCGTCACCACCAGGTCACAGGTACAGAATGCGTGTTCACAAAGTAACTGCACAATCATTAACCCTTTGTGGTTAAGCCCTGTATCTATAGGAAATGTCTTCCAAACACTTTGTTATTAAAAGTTCATTAAACAGGAGTTTGCAGCAGGTCATTCAGAAATTCCACGTGGCAGAGTCCTTTTGGAAAGAGGAGAAGCCAGGGGTAATAACAGCGGATTCAGGTTAACATCCTGATTTCTCACTGCATGCCTGCAGGTTGGAGAGGGCAGAGGATGCTGGAACAGCTGTATGCCTCACCTCTGGAAAACCAGGCAACAGATCCCTGCCAGCAGCCCTTCAGCTGAACGGAAGGGGCAGCACTGGAAGACTCCATCTGATCTGTTGTGTTAAAAAGAATTTCTCTGCTCAAACGCCCCTAAAAACAAAACAAGAAGGAAAAGCATTTCAGAGCTCCAAGAAGGGTCAGAAATGGGGTAAGATGGAAGTAGAAACACCGAAGATGCATTAAAAAGATGCCATCACCTCTTTAGTGTGCTTTGTCTTGCCAGCTGTAAACACCCACGGTTGCTCCATTTGCCCTGGTGCAGAGATGGGGAACGGCTGAGCGTGGAGCACCAGCCACCCTTCCAGCTTCCTGAACAGAGGGTGAGAGCCGTGGAGGTGAACTCAGTTTAACAGGTTGCTACTTACAGGCTTAGACTGATTTACAGGTGTTTGCTCTGAAATATGACCATCCATGTCATCGCTGCTAATCCTCTCCCCTCTCCCAAATCCTCCCACTTCCACAGATAGCTATTTTTGGAGGAGAAAACCACATACACACCAAAAAGCACCAACTCCCTCTAAATCTCCTCCCGCAGGAAGGGCAGCCTGCCTATCGCACACCCAACAAGTTGTCTGGTACAGCACAACACCAACCCCTCCGTCGCCTGTGTCACGGCAGGTGTCAGCCATCTGCATGTGACAGTAATAACAGGGATGTCACAGGGAGAGCACACACAGTCCCTGCATCCTCCCCCCTTGCAGCCTGGTAGAAAAACCTCCTGTTGGTGATGCAAAGCCCAGGAAGCAGAGCTGGGCTGCATCCCGGGGAGCAGTATTTTCCATCTTTCTCTGCTGAAGAATTCTGCTTGCTCTCTCAGGCTTGTGACCCCTTTATGCAACTGAGTTTCCACCTAGCTTGCAGCCCCGTTTGGGCTCCTGACGCGCTGCTGGAGACCCGGCCCGATGGATCCCACGGCCAGGGCACCGTGTCACTCTGTACCCGGTGGATCAGTTTCTGTTCCCTGCACATACTGCTCCAGCACCATGGTAATGATTTGCAGACATACATGAGAACAAGGTTCACAGTAGAGGTAATCTAAACAAAAAAATTATCTTGGGATTGAAAGTAAATTTACAAAAGTAGATAACCTTTTTTTCCTTAAGTAATATATCATATAGGTACAGACTGCAACGCATTCATCTGTCTCTTAGCTTAGAGACTGCTGAGTACAGCTTCCAGAAATCTACCGCTCGCAGCAAAACACAGCTCAAGGCCACGCCAAGTCTCACATCCCGAGCGTAGGTCCCAGTATTCTGGCTGCTATGCTTTGCTCCCCACCCACAGAACCTGCATTTTAGCCGTTCTGAAGCACAGCATCCCACTCTCTGTGTCACTTTGGGATTTTCATGTGGCAGATATGTCGGTCTGGCAGGTCACAGAGAGTTTCATGGTTTGCCAGGTACCCGAGCACACTATGGGAGAGGTGTCTTATCCATGAACCACAACCAGAACTGCTGCCAGGAGGAACACCCAGGTGCTGGGGGCCTTTCCCATCACGTGGCCCAACACATCGACCCAGTGGGAGATACACAAACCTATGGCAGAGCCTGAACAATGGCTCTGGGCATCAGAATTCAGTCCACTCAGTGTGTTCCCTAGTTAGAGAACCAGACACACAGGCACAGGTCTCCCATTTCTTAACCCTGAAAGAAGTCCAGAAAGCTCCTAGAAATTTTCAGACTTTCCAAGCAGCCAAGCAGAAACCAAACATGAAGCTGAGCTACCCAAGTGAGAGACAGAGTTAGACTGGATGAAAGTCCACAGGGATTGTTAGCTTCACATCCCAAATCGCAGAGAAAATTCATCTCTGCACTGCTGTAACTAGATCACACTGAAGCTCACAATACTGCAGGAACCATCCCAGCCAGGACTCCCCACTTCGTTCCAGTGGTACAGAGCCAACACCTCTAGAAAAGCTGACCATGACTCTAAGTCTGATGGTGCAGGGATCCTGTTCCCTGCAGCACAGAGTACAAGGGACTCCTCACACGCTTCAGGTTTCATATCCACCTCTCTGATTCTTGGCCTTAACAGAGCAATGATATTTTGAGTTATCTGGGTGCATGCCAAGACACTGCAGACCGCCCTTCGGCTTCTGTGGATGCTACCGGTCTCCAAAAGTCTTCCCTGGGACATACAGCTGCACACGTGCATCACCCTGTTCAGTTTTCCCAATGGCTTCCTCTTTCTACCCCTCCTGGCTCTTTCCGATACACCCCGCTTCTGTCATTCCCCAGCCATGTGAGCAGTTCTCTGTCTATTCTTGTTCCTTTTTGCACCAGCGCTGCACAGCAGTTATTTGTGGGTTACTCAGAATCCTGATAATTTAGGTCAAAAAGCCCGGTGAATCTGATGTGGTTTGTTTCACATAAAAAGAGTGAAATTGAAAACCACCCTATTCTTCTCAACTGAAATGCTGCATCCCTATTAATTCAGGTGTATAAATAACACTGTAATGCTGCATCAAGGGCTCTGCTGTGTGATTAAACCTGCCTCCCTGACCTGTAATTAGAAACTTTGCCTCTGAAAGGCAGTTTGCAGAGAGAAAAGGAGAAAGAGAGAGAGAGAAGGAACCAGCTCTCAGACCCAACAATTTTGTTCTTAATAAATTATTCAGCATTTTTGAAAGTTGAGCTGGATTTCCATCTGCTAGCAGTAAAGACCTAAAGGGAAGAAGGATTGAAGGATTCTCACAGCAGAACACAACAGTGGGGCTGGAAACAAGAAGCCAGCTGAGAAGTTCCCTGTGTCCTCTGCCCGTCCGCGTTCAGCTGCTGCCTTTGCGCGCCTGGGCTTCCGACAGATCCTGGAGCAGTGCAGAGTGACCCTTTCCCACTCAGCTAGAGAGTCATGTGTTTGGGGTATAGCACTGGAAGAAAACCCCAAAATTCAGTGAACACTTTACAAATGTCAGCAGGACCAGGCAATGAACATGCAGCATAGATGGTGATGAGCACAGAAACCACAGAGACCAGGCTGCCTGGTTCCACACCATCCGTAACCTTTTCAAGACAAGTAATTTAAAGATTAATTCATTAATGATTAAGCTGATCTTTTGCCCCAGGGCCAGTTAGACAGTACAGAGCGTTGTACTGTTAACGATGGGAGTTCAAGACAAGTAATTTAAAGATTAATTCATTAATGATTAAGCTGATCTTTTGCCCCAGGGCCAGTTAGTACAGAGTGTTGTACTGTTAATGATGGGAGTCACTCTTAGTTGCAACCCCAAGGGTACACCCGATGCTCTAAGGTGATCTTCACACCTGGAAGCATGGAGACAGTAAATGTCTCTCTCTCCTGGAGAAAAACTACTATTCCTTCAGCCAAATGTAGATTTATTTTAACAAAAAAAAAAAAAACCAAAAAATTCCAACTTCTGCAATGAAAAAAAAAAAAAAACAAAAAACAAAACACATTCCAACTTCTGCAATGGATGTCAGCAACCTTTCCTCTTTCCATAAATCCGGGATGGAACAAGCTTTAGAGCACCAAGAACACGAGAACTGGCCCCAGGATGAGAGGTCTCTGGCCTTTGGGATTTGGCAGCTGTTCTCAGAGTTCTGCTTGATTTCAGATCAGAGAGACGTTGTGATGAATTCCTGCTCTGGTTACACCTATAATCTGTGTGCTGAGGGTGTGACTGACACCAGAGTTTCAGTCTTTCATGTTTTCAGGCTCAGGTTTGCAAGGCCCCACGCCGAGGGAATCTGGAGTCCGATAATCTTCTGCACAACTGGCTTTTTCTAGGAACTTCACAAGGGTGATCCGGCTTTCAGGGAAGCCTTATGAACTGAAACATCAGGTTAAGGGGACTCACGTGAGAGAGGAGAAACCCAACATTCACACCTCAAGTACGCTTTGGTCCAAACACCAGCCCTCCCTGAATTCTCCCATGCTTTATATCTTCTACTGTGTTTTTTAACATGCACAAAGAACAGGTTAAATCTACCAAAATATTAAATTGTCACTGGTGGAAACTTCTTTATTCCAGGCTGCCTGAGTTTGCAAATGTATGAGGTGCAGAGACCACAGCTCTGGTACAGGGGGGCAGGACTCCACGAAACAAAAGAGTCCTTCAAATGCAATAACAACAACTTTCAGTAACCTTCTGTGTTTGTAACGTGGTAGAGTCCAAGTTTACCACAGAGCTGCCAGAACATAAATCTGATACAAACTACTTTGGATTAGATAGCGCAGCAGAAAGAGCTTTACTGGGGTATTGTGACAAGTTTTATGAACTTCTTAAAGACACAGGACTTGGAAACACCAGCAGTGGTGTGAAGTTACTGCCTTGTGGGCTTAAACACTCAGCACTAAGAAGGGAAGAAGAAAAAAAGCTAAAAATTCTGAAAATAGAGCAGTGCTTGAAACATGTATGAAGACACATTGTTTTTCTCTCAGCATTTAAAGTCAGTTGTGCTCAAAGCTGAGTCCTGTGAAGCCAGCGTGCCCCACCTTCCTCAGGTGCAGCCACGGGCTCTCCATCCCCCATTTTTACAGATCCTCAGGGTGAGTCCCATATCTCTCCTCTTTCCCCTGAGGGTCTCTCTCATCTTTTAACATTGGTATGTAAGTACATAAGCAAAAACGGGTAAAAAAAGAATAGGGAATTTGCCATACATCAGCTTCCAGAGACTACCTGCTGCCTCTGCCGGTACTTTGACACATGGGGACGGTCCAGTAGCCCCTGGGACACACCAGCGAGGAGAGGCGCAGGCAGGCGGCTCCAGCTGCTCCGCAGGGACCAAGTTCACAGCCAGCTGCTTCTGCAGCTCTGCCCTCTGTACCTGCCTGAGGTACTAACCAGTTCCTCTGGTTTTCAGCAAGTCACGCATCAGCCAGAACCAGCCTGCCCCATTTGCTGCCCTGGCCCCTCGCTCTCAGCAGCTCTGTCAGCACCGCTGCTCGGGGGAGATGGCTCCCTGCCCTCTAGCTCTCATTTCTTGAGGGCAGGTCACTATTACAGCCATCCCCAGGAAGATTTTGCTCTCTCGTACAGGGATTTACTCCTTGTGCTGCGCTCCCCCCCTGCACAGATGTCCCGTATGCCACCTTTCCAAACCTCTCAGCTCCCCCTCCAATTCCTTCTAACTTTGGATCTTCATTCTCCAGTTCTGCAGAGCCTGCACACAAGCCCTGTGTTATTACTTATCTGGTGCCAGATCTTTCAGTGCGCTCACACGATAACTTTTCTAGAGCGATAGACAGAGATGAGATATAGACATTGGCATGCGAGTGCTATCACCCAGCCGCTCCATCCACAAGTACAGCGGTACTTAAATTCCCGCTGCTCCCCTATTTTTCTCTTTTTTATTTCCTAGTGTTTTTACAAATTAGTGGTGTCCCCTCTCTCCCAGTAATAATAGGAAGTCTCTGAATTTTTTGCAATTGATCCGAGTGAACATTTAGAAGTTGCCCTGTTCTATGAAGTCAGAGAGAAATGATCCCCAGATGGGCATGGAGCCTCACAAGTTTAGCCTTAAACATTATGAAAATCAAAGGGATCCTTTTGTCATTCCAACCTTGAATTGAATGAACCACAGTGGGATAAACTTCAGTTGGTACCTTGAGGTCCCGGGAAAAAAAAGGTTTATGTGAGGTTTTCTTGGTGGCATCCCAAGTAACTCTGAAATCCTAAAATAAAAGGAGAGGTGGATCTGATGGTTTCCATTATTCCCAACCTCCAGACAGAAATACGGTACTACACTGAAAAATGACTCAAAAACAAAAGCAGGAATTGTTCTGCAAGTATTAAACTCCAGTGACTCTGAAGAACATCTTTCGTGTTCCTCAGCACAAATGTTTTTCTAGCTTTCAGAATGCAGAGAGGATTCTGAAAATCGAGCTGGGTTTCTGTGCATCAAACTGAGTCAGAACGTTCCATTCCTACATCACAGCTTCGCAAACATGATTAAAGCCAGTGGCGCAATGCTGTGCTCCGTGGGACATATCTGACCCACACGCTGCCTTTTCGACTCCCTGCTTTTCTACATCATGTACATTATGACTGAATAGGAAGAAAACGTGTAAACAAGAACAGAAAAGGTTGTTGCGAGTTCATTAATTCTGATCACTTAATAAGCTGTAAATTGAAGTGCATGAATTCCATTCTCTCAAACACCAGGATAAATTTGAAGAATCTCTATTGACTTGATTTACACTGATATGCATTAGAATAGTTTCTGGCACACTCAGAATCAAAATAATTATTACAGGAACATTCAAGACCAGAAGGCAGCTAGCTCCCATTTAGATAAATAAATGAGGGCCAGACTTACAAAAGTAGAGAATTCACCACATTTAAAAAAAAAAAAAAAAAATCTTAATTCTTTTTTACAGGTGGTGCAGAGGCACAGCCGTGCGGCCCAGGCAATTTAGGGCTGCAGGACTGGCCTTAAGAAGCAGGGTGATGCTTTGCACCCAACTAATGAGAACAGAGTGCTGTGTAAAAGACTGACCACTGTCCTCCAGACCTGCTTCTTAGAGAATGAAATGATGAAATGCACACAAGGAGGCAGAACTATTTGAATTTCTCAAGCCAATATTCAGAGTGGTACCAACACATTTCAGAGCTTCTTTGCTTACAGGTCCCCTCGGAGGTCACGAGGAATACAGGAGGAGGTTTCCATGTGAAGACAAGCATTGCTTTGGAATTCTTTACTCTGTGGTTAGCATGCTGCCCATAAAATCTTACAGTAACTTTCTTGGAAGATAAAACACTTGTCCCCTTCCAGGGACCAAAAACAATTCCTAACATCTTCAGGAACACGTTAAATTTCTGAAACAATGACAGAAAAAAGACATTAGGTGGGAGAAGGAACCTGAGAAGGTTCCAAAAAATAAAAATCACTGGAGCTGCTCAGTTGCAATACCACGAAGTTACCTCTGCCTTCTGCTGCTGCTGGTTTGTCTGCAAGGAAGCCCCAAGAAAGCAGATCTAAAGCGATGCCCTTGAAACATGCAGCTATGACTGTCGGAAAATGATGCAGCGAAATGTCTAGAGAGCTCCTCCTGCCGGCTGCTTTCTTGGCGAGCCGAGCTCCTGCCAACACACCCCATTTTCAGTTTATCTTTTCAGGAAGCTGGAAACGAAGGGAGGCAAAGCTAACGCCACACCTTTCTTATTTGTCATAGCAACAAACCAGCACGATCCCACAGTGTCTCTCGTATCGCTGCCCATTACTCTGTGACTTCTCAGGCAGATGGAGATGCTGCGTCCGACGATGCACCGGAGCAGGGCGGCGCAGCAGCTGCAGGGGAGCTCGGGGAGCACAAGGAGCAAAGGCGATGGGGGCTGGCAGCGAGGCAGGGACAGGACCTCAGTGTAAAGGGGCACAGTGCCTCAGCGACCGAGCCAGGAGAGCCCAGCAGGTCTGGTGACAGTAACCACATTTAGCCAGGAGCCCACGACTGTCAGACAAGCCCACAGGGATGAGCCAGGTCAGAGGCCAAGTCAGAAACTCAAGTCAGCAAGTCAGGATCAGGATTGTCCAGGTCCACAGCCAGGCACAGACACCCCTACAGCCTGCCCCAGATGAGCACCGAGGACAGGAACAGCTCTGTGCCGTGGCTCCCGAGGGAAGCAGGGAGGCCCCAGCGGGCTTCTCGCAGCTCTTTGGCACAAAGCCTTCTCACAGCGCTCCGGTCCCAGGTTACACTCCACCGCACCAGGGCAGACCTTGAGCACAGGCAGCCAAACCTGTAGGACAGGGGAAGAGGTTGCAGAGTCAGCGGGTACACCCAGGGCCCTGACAACAGTGCCATCAGTGAAGAATACAAAAGTTATTTGAAGTGCTGATAAAAGAACCTGGGTACAAACATGCCATGAGGGCTGGCAGTGTGAAGGACTGACAATCTGCTGTTTCAGGGTCTGGTAAGGAATGACCTTTGCAGGGCACAGTATGTGTGCTTTTGTTTTGCCAGTCTGTTAGAAAGCACTTCTAAGCCAGAGTAAATTTAAAACTGCCACTGGGATGTAATAACAAAGCCCCTCCAAGTTTTCCCACCTATAACTCAGAAGAGAAAATCACAAATGTAAACTAATCCTGGCTTCCCATTAAAAAATCCATCCACATCACATCATCTTCTGCTCCACCACGTATTTCAACTGCTCCATTCCTTAGTCAAGCTATGTCCCAAAAGAAGAAAGCAGACAAGACATACCAGCATCCTATTTTCTACCTCCTCAGCAGTGACACTTGCCATAACCCTGCCCTGGCTACATCTCACAGTCACAAACTTCCAACCCCGTCTGCGTGAGGAGGTAAAACATCCTGAGGTGACAAAGCTCAAGTGGCAGGTGAGAGCTATGTTCAAAAAAGGAGCTTGTCAGATCGACAGGGGGAAGACTAACCCTTTGGAAAAGGGTGGCCGTGATTATCGTATTGAGTTACAACAGGAAAAATCAAAGGCAGACACAGAGGGGAAGGGAAACAATGTGATGTGAGCATCCCAATAGTGTTCCCAGCTGGACTGACACTGACACACTGCTTAGATAAAACTCGTCTGCCCTGCAAAGGCCACATGGCTACAGCAGAGAGCAATGGTCTACTGGAAAAAGGACATCTTTTATCAATATTGATAAAAAAAACAACTCCCGTAATTTTGCTGGGATAGTCAGGGATATATTTTGTCTCCTTCGGTATAGAGTACTGAATGTATACAGAACTGTTACTAAGTGTGGTTCCTCTGCCAACCAGTTGTGTTCCCATACTTTATACTTCCAGGGTGAAAACTCTAATGAAACATTTTAAACCAAAGCCGTTTCCTTGGAGCTGCATCTGTCCTTCTTTTCCTCCTCTCTCAGCCGAATCTCGCTGCCAGGATGAATTCAGACCTAATGTCTGCTCCTCCCACCAGGCGTTTGGATATGTGACAATATCCTCATCACTGGGAGCTGTGCCTGCTGGTGTCCATTGTCTTGTGTCCAGTTTGGGAGAGGGCTTTTAAGGAAAAGCCCAGAATTAAATTTATGAAGAGTCCAATGATTTACAAGAATGGCCAACCATGTAGTTAGTTCCTGCACGTATCTATCAGCAACTTGTGAGTACTTGGCAATTAATTCTCAATGCTTGAGCATAGGAATGGTTCAAGGCTCAAGAAGACGCTTTTGAAAGTTAAAAAAAAATTTTGAAATGAGGGACCAATCTCAAAATACTATAACCCTGTGCATCAGCTACGGCTGTGGTAGGATACTGGGAGAAGTGTAGGGGAACTGCCTACCAACCTGCCATGCAGAGCCTGTTACATTCCTGACAGGCACAGGAAAGGGATACATGCTGGCCAGAGAGGAGCTGCTGGCTGTGCTCTGCACAATGCCTCCGTTCCATCAGCTCGGTGACGGGCACCGCACAGACAAGCAGCCTGATCACAGCCACTGCTGAGCACAACCAAGCAACGGCATCATGATACTGAGGTCCCTCCCGGTGCAGAGAAAGGAGATAATACAGGGTCCAGGAAAGCCGCTACTCGTAATGGAGATGCTGAGTGGGGTGCATTGCCCCAGTGGAACAGGAGCGGGTCTGTGGAGAGGGGATATAGAACCACCAGCCAGGTGCAGCAAAGTGCTGCTGATGAAAGGCCCTGGACAACCCAGCAATGACGCAAGTTTGTGCCTTATTTACAATCAGCTGTACTCTATGGGGACGTTATATGCCCATACCCCACAATGTCACCTGTGTCTCATTTGTGTGATATCATCTATACTGCCTGCCTATATAGATCAGGTACATGAACAAATACATTATCTTGGTAGAAAGTAAAACTGCTTTCTCTGTTACCATCTTCTGTAATCACACTGCAAACAGGTTGCAAAAACCTTTGCAGATATCCGTCCAATTCCC
The DNA here is from genome assembly GCF_000699245.1 of Pterocles gutturalis. NCBI lineage: Eukaryota > Metazoa > Chordata > Aves > Pterocliformes > Pteroclidae > Pterocles > Pterocles gutturalis. The sequence continues at coordinate 7,137 of NW_010104133.1, read as the reverse complement.
ACATTAAATCAGAGCGTTACTTGACAAATGGTCTCATTTAAAGACCAACTACCTGCTAGGAATTCACAACTAGGCTTGAGCCCTTTGTCTACAAACTCTTCACTTTTCTTCTTCTGCCCCGTCCCCCCTTCCAACCATGTTCCGCAATTTGCCAGCCTCCTTTATGTCTCAGTTATATCTTCACAATGTGAGGCAGGCAGACCCATGTGCCCGCAAACAGAAAAGCTCCTCCAGCTCACAATAACTCAGCAGGCTTCTGTGATTTTCAGAGTCTGCATCACTGTGTGCCCATGTCTGCTGTCAAACTACTGCCTGGACACAGGCTCCATGGCTAACCTCAGCCTTACCCCAAACACGAGACTGTCCCCAAGCCCTCAGAAACATTCATCTTCTCTTGCAGCTCTTCTTACAAAGTGGTGTAAACCTGGCTGCTGCTTCTAGGAAACAAAGAACACGTTTACCCCTCTGAAAACGTATTAGGATTTTATGTCCTCCTTCTGCACCTACCGAGAGTGGCTGTGCCCCCATCACACATTTAAAACACATCAAAACAGATTTGAAGGGTAGACAGTCCTCCTGAGGTTTCTAAAGGAAAACAGAGATAAAAGCCACACAAAAAAAATGCTTCACACATAGCAGAGCTTGAAAAAATAAAACCTAAACCTAAGTTCATTTTCCTCTTTAGTACAAGTTCTGCCAGTCCCAGGACTGTTCTAGCTGCTTGTTGTGGCTGTAACATCATGGCACTGAGAAAAAACCTCACACAGTGAGGAAAAACCCAAACACAGTTACTCCAGACTTAGCTGCCTTCCCCTTAAAACCCCCACCCTGCCCTCCTCTGCCTACGGCTGTGAAAAGACAATAATAATGGGAAGCTGTTCCTAGAGCTCCTGCAAGGGAAACAGTTATTTCCACGTCCTGCCTTATTTTAAATACCCGTACATAGGAAAGTTGGCATGCACAGATCACACACGAACCTGTAATTGAGGCAGGTTTCTCAAGTCATAGATGCTATCGACTGGAATCGCTGTGGTCTGTTTCGACCTTCTCCTCGAGGTGTCTCCAGCTCCCATTACAACTTCACAGCAAAAGAAGTTCCTGGGTGGTCTGCAAAGAAGCAAAAGGAGCAAATGGCAAGACAGAACTGACATTGTTTATAGAACATTAAATTAATTCTAAATCAACAACTCAGAGAAAGTAACATTGCTGCAGAAAAAATAGACAAAAAGTTATTTCATTGCCAGTGCTACTAGCAGCAACATTTTGCACACATAAAGCACTCTGTACCCCAAATTCTCAAAATGTTTTAGACGACTGAATACAATACTATTCTTCTGAGTTTTACAGAAAAAGTGAGGCATAAAGCATTCACAGGGCTTTGTCACAGTAACTGACAACGTACCACCAGCAGAATAGAATCCAGGCTTTTCAATCCCTGTTATTCAGTTATGTGCATTATTTTAAAGCAACCCTCGGATTTACCCAGTTTAGTGTAGGTTGGGTAAAAAGGAGCACTAAAGCAGAAAGAAACATGTGTTCTACATCTTAAAACAAGATTTTCCTTGTGGAATGGCAATAAGGATGCCCTACAGCCTTGGGTTTTCTATGCAGCCATAAAGCCTTCATCCCCTTGCCTGTGCTGGTAGCCAGGACAACCCCCAATCCCTATTCTATGCCCAGTGCATGCTGCGGGAGGCAAAGATAACAAAGGCTGCGACAGAACTCCATCAGGGAAGTCCTTTTGGGCCCCATTTCCATCAGCTCATAAAAGGAACAGCCTGGACCCACATGCTGGGCTCTGCTAAGGCTGCTCCAGGCTGCAGCTCTTCATTTGCAAAAGAAATGACCCGTTCCTTTCTCCCTGACCTCTGCAGGCACTCCAGACTGCTGACCTCATCTGCAATGGTCCCCACCACCACCGCCAGCATCCTCAAACAGGTGCTCGCGCACTAAAACCTCTGCCTTCCCGGGCAAGCTGAACTTACGCAGCGTCAAGAATCCTCTATCGGGGCCCCTGGGGGGATGTCTGTGCACAGGTTGGGAATGTTCAACCCCCGTACCATTTATTTCCTATCCAGAAAAGCCCTGTGAAAAGGAGGTACACAGGAGAGGATGCAATTTTAACTGAGTCAACTGAAATTAAAAAATACACTTGCTTGTGTGTGCGCGTGCACTGGGCAGCACCGATCTCGCCCCTGCAACTCCTGACAGCTGCGCTGTGCAGCTGCGCCTCGTATCAGCGTGGGGCTGTTCAAACAGGTCCTGCGGCTCCTGCAGAGAACCGCGTGCCCTGTGACTGGGGTGTTGTGTCTCTGCTGCAGATCCCCAGACTCAGTTTCGTGTCAATCAATGAAAGGTGACAATGACACTCCAGCAGGAGAATCCACATGCTTGCACTACATTCCAGGGAAAAGATGTGCTCCCCACCCACATTCACCTGGGCACTCGCAGCCTTATTACCCAGGGCATCACAATCCATATGGACTTTTGTTCTTCACAGCCCCACTCCAGAGAGCAGATTACTCCATTTCACAGCTAGGCACAGGGTAGCTCTTGTCAAAGGCCACATGTGGTGGCTGAACTGGGAATTCAGTGCTGGTTTTGAGTCCAAGTTCAGAGCCCTGCTCACTCGACTAATCCCTAGACAACAACATTTTTCTACTTGGCAGAGACCTGGGAGCTTTCAGGTATGTCTGGAAGAATACTGAGGTCCTCAGATGGAGCCACAGACATACACAGCACAGACTAACATCATTTTTCAACAGAAGTGGCACAGAAACAAAGCAAACTGGGTCAGTTCTTCCATTGGTCTCCAAAGAACACTTAATTACCCAAATGAACACAACCATCTCTAATCAGTAAGCTGGTTTGGAAGCTGCACTGTTTGTTCCAAGGGCCACATACACACCAGCTCTCGCCACTGGCAGAAGGGGCCTGTGAATCAGAGCCCCAAGTCTGATGCAAGAGAAACTTGGGCATCTCGAGCTGCTTGCCCTAGCACAGAACAGCCCTATTAGCTTGAGAAAGTCTCCTGCCTGCTTTCTCTCTGAGTAATTAAGAGTGAAATCCTCCTCTCAGTGACCCCAATGCTCCCAGCCGAGGCTGATTTACACATGAAAGGAACCCTCGCAGGGGCTTTCTCCCTTTCACATTCACAACCAGGCAGGACCTATAAATAAAACCGTTCTGAAAACAGGAGCTTTCAAAAAGGTCTGTGTATGTGCAAAGTGTCTAGGAGAGAAGGGGAATGGATGTGTGCACTTGAGAATGCCTGTGTGTTTACAGGCATATGTGAAGAGTGAGCGAGAAGAATGTGCATTCATACACCAGCCCACATGCAAACAAGCTACTTGGAAAAGCGTCTACACGGAGGGGCTGAGTGTGCGCAGGTAGCGGGAGCACTTACAGCAGCCAGAGGGCAGGTCCGGGCTGGCTTCCAGCTAGCAGGGCTCCAGGGGACCTTCACCCACGTCAGCTGAGTCACTCTAGAGCCACACATGAAAAAAAGAAAAAGAGATTTAGACCAAATTGTGCCTAGGAGAGAATGCTTGTGATGCACTTTTCCTCTACAAAGCAGTAAAGCACTTGCAGAACAAAACACAGGTGTTTGACATTGCGTTGGACACGACATGGAAGGTAACAGAGAATCAGGTCTTGTGGCATGTGTTCCTGTGGCTCTGACAGAAGGTGAGAGTTTTAAAGGCTGCATCGCCTCAGCAGCCCGGGACAGGGAGAACAGTGTTGCATTTTCCAGGGCTGTCGTTGCCTGAAAGTAATTTGTACAGTTTGCTGGAACACAAACCCCCTCAAAGTCTGAAAAACAAACAGTGGGACTGATGCCACAAAAATGAAGGTCAGAGAAGCAAAAAGACTCTGACTGCCTTTACAGTAGCTTAGAAACACAAAAATGCCTAGATAGGAATCTATATTCTCCCTTCCCCACCATCCTGCTCACCCCTGTGTCTATGCAGTCGGGATATTTCCCCTTCCATGAGGCCTAAGGACCCTGGCAGCTGGCACGACCCTGCCCTAATACGAAACCGGTGACACAGAGCTCTGAGCCACACCAGGACAGGCTGCAGTCTTCCGTACAGCAGCTTCTGGTCTGTAAGTCTTTCCCCTCCTAAGAAGACGCTTTTTAAGACTTGGCTACAACGTGACAATTTGAGAACTGCAAATTATTTTACTCCACTACTCCTGGCCAGCCAAATCACCCGCTTACCGAAACCGCATCCATGCCCTGTGCTAACGCCAGCAGCGGGGCCACACGTGCACTGGCACCACCGGGGCTGCACCGCTGCCTGGCAGGAGGGGTGCTGCACCCTGCACCATTCTGACTCCATCACCACTAATCGCAGCTTTTAGATTTCTCCTCTACCTAATTCTTACGCAAACTTTTAGAAGCAGCAGGCAGAAAAAAGCACAAAGCAGGAGACAGAAGGAGAGCAATGCTTCACAGAAGCGCACAAAGCGAAAAACATCTCTTCTGCCAGTTCAGATAACACTTCCCAGCTCCTTGCACTAGGCAGGGGTGTGTGAACAGGGATGCAGAGCTCCCCTCCTACTGAGCTCGCAGCTAAAGCCCTCCCCCAGTTCCCAGGGTCTTCAAATGAAGATTTGCATAGTGCTTCCAGATCATTCCCGGGAGAAGGGACAATGGCTCTCTGAACGCCCTCTTCCCCCTCCCGCCTTCACTCACAAAGCTGATACAGCCCTGGTGAAAAGGGGAACAAAGGATTTACAGATGGCAGAATATTGATTTCTGCAGTTCCAGGACTGCAGGGAGAGGATGAAGAACCCCCAGAAACTCTGTAAAGTTGAGACACAGGCGCTACCTCTGCAGCACCACTCCACATTTGTACCACAGTATCTGACGGAAGAAACATTGCTGGATGAGCAGCTCCTTGAAAACTTGAAAACACACAGAGATGAGATAACAGTCTGAAACCCCAATGAACACGTTTGTTGCTCCCAAATCTCCTAAACGGAGAGGCGCTTCCCGTGAAAGCAGTTTGCCACCAGGCGGGCCAGCCCGGCATTGCTGCGAGAGCCTTCGGCCCCAGCGGACAGTATCGAAGGCTTTTATACATCGCATCCCATCAGTGATTCACGCTGTTATCCATGCCCGCTCCGCTAGCCACCACTGCAGCCAGGAAAAATAAAAAGAAAGGTGAAAGATGAGTCTTTGGAAAGTGGCCTTTGATTCTGAATTACAGTGGAACCTCCCTGTCTCAAACCCCACTAACTTTTAGAGCCATTACCTGCAGGGTAAAGCCTCCTGCCTCCACAAGCATTTCTGTGTTTACTACATACAAACCCAACATTTAATTTGTGCTACGTTCTTTTTCAGTGCAGTGAGTCAGCTCCACCTCTACTGAACACCAGCTCGCTAAAACCATTTAAGTTTTGCTGACACACCTAATACAGAGATTACTTGCAGCTGTTGGGATGATAAAGCACAAGAAAGTTCATTTTAAATCAGCATAACTCAGGCTGCAATGAAATGCCACCATACTTTTCAGTTGTTCTCCACGAGCCCCTTGGAGCTCCATGGGTGCAAGAAGAGCTCACAAGGAACTTCTTTTAACCTGGGGTAGTTGTGCTGAGAGGCACCACTACGATGCATTGCTCTCAGTGAGCATTTTCTTCTCTGAAGAGCATTTTGAAGATTGCCAGAGGAGCAAAGGTGTCAGGGAGAACCAGAGGGAAGCACACCCCAGCTGCTTACGCTTGCACGTTCTCTTTCAAGTATACTGCAGCAGCACAGCTCACAAGCTCTTTTTTATTTTGGAGAGTACCACTTCATGCTTCTTTCCTCATCCTAGATGGAAATTTGCTTCTTGTTTTGCTAATAGTTTTTTAGTTTTCTCTCCTTTGTAAACATCAGTGTCTGTTGCTTACTTACAGTTCTTTTTGCTACAAACAAGAGTAGTTTTGTTTACATAGCTCCTGCTATAAAAACAACACCATAATTTGCTTTAGGATACAGAACTTGATCTTGGTTTCATCACCTACACATTATACAAAATAATTTTTGTATCATCTGTTCCTGAGAAATCGCATGCAAATTCCTTTTTGAAAGTCAGCTATTAGACATCTCTGTAGGTACACACAATGCCACCAAGGAATAAGTTCTCCTTTCAGTACGGAAGCAGGACTGTTCTTAAAATGATTTATTAGGTGAAAGAACAGGAAGGCAAGTCACTCTAAGTACTTGTTATTTAAAAAACAAAGAGAATAACAAAGTACTTATTAACAGTTTGAACTGCAAAGATACAGTAAACAACTGAGCAATATTTTTATGTCGTTATGTTTCACAACAGCTTTCCAAGATCCCAGCCATCTTACCATTCCTGTACGCTACATGAAAAATACAGGCACGAGCCCTGCTCCAAGTGGAAAACGGAAAAGAAACCACACTCCTCAGCAGCAAACACAGGTCCCTGCCATCCGACAACTGCGCTGTAACAGCAACCCGGCCACGCTACGCGCTTGGGTCTTGCCAACAGAAAGTGACCAATTTCGTGGGACCACGGTGAAATGTGAGCCTGAAATACCCCAGGCCAGAGCCACAACCTGTAATAACAGAACCCCAAACCAGGACGGAGCTCTTGCACTTCCCTTCAGCTCCTCTGATCTTCCACAGATGCCTGCTTCATGGGACAAATCTCCTTCCATGAACACACCACCTCGTTAGAAGGAAAACAATTCCTTCATGTCACTCCCCCGCAGCCCAGCCCTTCCCACAGTCCCCGAGAGCCGCTTCCCTGCGTCCCCACTGTCTGCTCCGCTCTCCCAGAGTCCTCTCATCTTACCGGGGGTTTTAATGTTTGAAAATGTGCTCTCCATCTGCACAGCTTCTACCAAAGGTCAGACGGCCAACCATCAGGCTCCAATAAAGAACTACAATAAAGCAGGAGCTAGATATTTGCAAATTAATTACCATGATTATTTTTTTCCTGGAGATCTTGTGTTTGTTCAAGTGATGTTTCAGCAGAATCATCCCAGGAACCCACATAATTAAAACACATCAGTGGTCAGAAAGCTGCATTTCATTAACATCTTTTTATTGTCCCGATTGACACAGCTTTTATACCCCAGTGACGTGTCTGCTCATGTTAAAGAGTGACATTAACA
>NW_010104132.1:0-31595 GCF_000699245.1 Pterocles gutturalis | reverse complement strand
GTGGCGTCTCTTTTGGCAATGGCTGTAACACTGTAGTTGCAAGCAGTGCAATAAATACCGCTTGTGCAGCCCTGACCGCCTCGAGTCAATGCGAACCTGGCAGTCCTTTCCAAGGAACCAGGGTTTTGCCTTGGGATGCAATTCAGACCTGGAAGAAAAAGTTGCCCGGCCATTATTTTCTACAGGTGCCTCACCAGCTCAGTAGCATCACTTGGAGAACAAGAGAGATTCAGCAACACATCTTTACAAACACTTTACTGACATTGGGTGCTAGGTTTTCTTGCTGAATGTTATCTTTTTAACGAAAACTGAAATTATCACAAAATAATCCCATTCCAGGAACTGTGCCAAAATTGGAAAAAAAAAAACAACCCAAACATGGGATTTGTGATTAAAAAAACCCATGAGATACTACAGCAACACCGAGAAGTTGCCTAGAGAATATAAAATGAAGATATCTGCTATCAAATTGTCATTCCCAACATGAAATAAAGCCCCTACAAAACAATGCAGGCTTGAAGAAGCTGGGAAAGCATGCTTCCAAGTAGAGGCATCTCCTGAAATACGGTTTAACACCTGTTATTAATTCTGCTGCCTGGCACATTTACACCATTACTTCTTCAGTTTCAGCTACAAATTCAAAAGATCGCGCCCAAGTCTGACATTAAACTATGGAAACACCACAGTCAGAGTTCATCCGTCCTGCATGGTCAAAGGAAAGCCTTTCGCTACCTACCTTTGTATTACGTTTAAGAAAACTTAATTCCAGCCTGTTATCCCTCCCTGTCATCCCCATTTTAATCTTTTGCCTTCAGCAATGGTAATTTATGGATAAAGATATATGGCATGGCAGGAACTGTATTCTAGTGCCTGATTTCCATCGCTGTTATATATGAAGCCTCCAAAAAGGCATGTGTTCCCCCGCGGAGAAACAAGTTTTCACTTTTTGCTTTCTAATATCACCAGAATGGTAAATAACAACACTAGAAATCCCGAGAATGCAGGAACCCGACAGCAAGTAAAACAATAAAACACAGGAGCAGACATGACCAAATGAGGTGGCTCCTTCCTAAGTTGGGGCAAATCACTGCATCCCTCAAAATTCTGCATTTATTAGGGATTTCTGCCCTGGCACCACTGGGCACTGGGCAACCCTTGGACCAAACCACCATGTTGAGCTAGAATCATAGAATGGTTTGGATGGGAAGGGACCTTCAAGATCATCCAGTTCCAACCCCCCTGCCATGGGCAGGGACACCTCCCACTAGCCCAGGTTGCCCAAAGCCCCATCCAGCCTGGCCTTGAACCCCTCCAGGGATGGGGCATCCACAGCTTCCCTGGGCAACCTGTTCCAGTGTCTCACTCAGCTCTCATTTTTCTCTCTCCATAGGGACATGGTGTAAGAAGAAACCATTGGGGTTACACGCTATTGGAAAGTGGGTCTGCTCTTATCATCCCAGCACCTTCAGGGTCCCATCTACGCAGCGATACCAACAGGAGTAGGGAGTCCCTGCCCCAAAGAGCATTCCAATGATGAGACATGGGGAACATGACAGAGCCAGCAGCAGCTTGGGGAAAAACTCAGCAGAGGGAGGCAGCGTTGGCCGCCGTGCATCATTAGGCAGGAACGCTCTTGTGCCTTTCCTGGTGCCACCCTGCCCTCATCCTGCCGACATACGAGAATGAAGTTTGGCCCCCGAATTTTTTCAGCTGCCTCTGATCTCAGTGGTCATTAATGTGCAGACAATAGGCTTAGCCCCTACGTCCCCGCTGCTGTGCCCTGCAAATGACCTTTAATTGGCGAGGGACACAATGGGACACAAGGGCTGATTCAGAGCCGCTCCTGCCGACCATGTCGCTTCTTGTTTGCACTCGCTGAAGCACAATTGGCGCTTCTTCTGGGGGAAAAAAAAAAAAAAAAAAAAAAAAAGGGTTTACGTTTTTACTTTGTCAGGGGCCGTAGGAGGATGCGGATGGGGTTTTTTGGGGCAAAATCAAGCTCCAGTTACTCTGCGTACACAGTGCCCACAGGACAGGGGGGAAACAGATGCCAAAGGAGTACCCTGAGAGTATGCTTTTATTTCTCCTAGACATCCAAGGTTGATATTTTGTCTCATGCACTACAAGTCTATTAAATTTTGTGCTGCAAGTTAGAACTCTCTCAGTAGTCTCCAGGAGCACTTAAAAAAATCCAACAAAAAAAAAAAAAAAAAAGAGAAATCTCACTGGTTTTCCCCTCTCTCTTCTCAAATTTTACAGCTAAATAAAAACCAGCAACAAAATGAGCTCTGCTCTCTGCTGAAAACAGTGGACTCTGCTGCAATTCCCTCCTCCCCAAGCCCCTGGCCTCTTCTAGGTCTATTCCCCTAGCATCTCTACATACCTCCCCTCCCTCCGTATCTCAAGTTGAAGATATTCCACCCAATTTAATAAAGATCAAAATTCAGCTCCTAAGTGGTGGCTGTGCATAATGCAACCTCTAACCACGTCTTCTTTAAAACAGCCACAGCCTAAAGAAATAAGAAGGAGCGATGCTCCCCTCGGGACAAGCAGCATCTTTTCTGTGGCCCAATCACCATTTCATTACACTGGCTACAGAACACATTGGAGGGTTTGGTGCACGCTCCAAAAAACTGCAACATTTGTTCACGCATAAAACTTTCCCAGAAGTACCATGATGCTAAATGAGCTATCATTTCTCCGAGGGGGCTGTTTTTCTTTTCTGCTGCTGATTTTTATGCTCATGGTGTGCATTAAAGGTAGCCTCACCAGACAGGTATAGTGCATTAAAATGGAAATGTCAATATGGTGAAAGAGGATGTGTCACATTTCAACAACATCATTGTGGGTATTTATAGTCCAGGAGGCAATGACCACAAGATACAATGCAACAGCAACTTGATCTGCACATTATTAAAAACTTCTAGCAAGTCAGGTGTCATGGCAATGTGCTGCATAAAACCTATTATCAGCAACAGGAATGGTCATTTATAAAAATGTTATATTTAGAAATACATGTTACATTTACATACCAGGTCAAGAAGATAAATTCTGGAAATAGTTTTGCCCTAAAACATGAATGTTTGAGGTTGTCCGTTTTGTACATATTCATGCTTGGTGCTTCTTCAACTTTCAAGATTCTTATCATAATGATGCCTTGGCTACACACATGTGGAATTTAAATGTCTGAAACTTGACAAATTATCAAATAAACATTCCTTTTATGCATGTCATCTCAAGGGCCCGCCAAAGATGCCACCCTGTAGCCCACAGTGGTAACAGTCCACACACACCTCCAAGGGGTGAAGCAGTCAGGTATCTTGTCAAGCACAGCACAATCAGTATGTCATAGATTCACAGAACAGTTTGGGCTGGAAGGGACCACGAAGATCATCCAGTTCCAACCCCCCTGCCATGGGCAGGGACACCTCCCACTAGACCAGGTTGCTCAAAGCCTCATCCAACCAATGTCACTGATACCTGACATAAATCCATACCTTTCTAGACTACTTCCTTTCTGGGTAGAAATTATTCCTGCTTAAGACATTAAAAATCAAACTTCTGTAACTCAGCTTTAGTCATCCGAGCTTAGAATTTGGCGAATTACCATGTTGTTCAACACACAAAACTACACTCAAACTGGGCTTGAACGAAGGAGTTGAGAGGAGAAATGCCGCAGCCTTGTTAGCCAACAATTAAGCTCCCTGGCCATGGGAACAAGCCCTCTCTGTCCCTCACCTTCTTCCCATCCTCCTGGTTCTTGGTACTGTTTGGTGCCTGTCCTAAATATCTGCACAAAGCTGTTTTCCCAGCAGAGGATGGAGGTTACCAACAAGCTTCACTGGCAGATTCTGCACAGCAGTTCAGCGTCTTCCAGATCATAGCCTTTCCCTCCTGCCTCCATAATTTGCTCCTTTCCTTAGAGACTGTGAGGGCTGCTGAAATCTCAGTGACCTCTTCATCTTTTCCAGACATAGGAACAAAAATATCTAAAGGAAAACAGAAGATGATTTTATTGCAAGGGCATGCAAAGAGATCCAATGGGACCTTTACTGCACACTGAGACTCCAGTCCAGCTTAAGCAGCTGGTCACTTACTCTCATGAGCAACCACACCAAAACAAATCCATACTACTAAGGAACCTCTGTCTTGCAACAACATTTCCTTTTGATATTAGTAAATGAATGGAATTTAAAAAAAAAAAAAAAAAAAAGAAAAAAATAGAAATCACCAGATCCTGCAGGTATAACATTTACTTGGGAAATAAGATTCTCAGAAAACTTCACACACGAACAGCTACGATCAGATGTCTTAACAGGGGACGTGAGTACCGCTTGCTAACCTGCACATCGTCAAAAAGCTTCACAGAAAGCCAAGGGGGTTAAAAACCAGCGGGAAGAAGGAGGCAGCAGTAGCAAGTACTTTATTAGCCCTTGAGGAAGCACAGACCAAGAGACTCTTTTTCCTTCAAGTTTTTCCTCCTTGTACCCCAAGCCCTGGGAGGGGTGAGCCCTCAATTTCCACTCACCCAGCTCAGGTAATTACTCTACAAACTGCAGAGGGCTCTCGCATCGCTTTGCAATGGCATTTTCCACCACCAGCATCACGTTACATTGATGTTACAATTATAGATGCAATATCCATGGCTTGGGCTGCACAGCCAAGAGGGGAGGGAGCCGGATGCTCTGATGTACTCAGGGCATCTGCAGGACTCACGGTATCACCTTTCCCCAACTCCCCACCCGTAAAACAAGGTAACAGGAGGATTTCCACATCAAAATTTGTGAGGTGCTCAGCTGAGACAGCAAAGAGGGTCAAAATAAGCAAGTAGGCAAGAAATAGCTCCTCCTATAGCTGGGGATGCTCAAATTTCCATTTCAGAGTCATCTTATTTCCTCATTGGTTATAAGTTAAATTTCCTGTTGACAGTTTACGAGTGACATCAGGCCATTCAGAAACCTGAATAGAACACTAAACTAAAATTAAGAAAACAAAACAAAAAATAATCAGACACTTGGACAGCAATCACACAACTGCTAACAAATAAGAACAAACCCATCTCTCTGAAAATTGGCCAAGACTTGAGCAAGCAATGAGCAGCTGTCTGGGTTTCCATTTTGAGGGACGAACAAGTTTTAATGGGGTTTGTCTGACAGAACCGTCACCATCTAGCATTTGAAACTGAAGCAGCTTCAAACCCCAGACATGCTAAAATTCAGGTGTCCATCGCTTTTCACAGTAAACCAGAGAAAAGTAACAAAAACAGCATCAACTAATAGGCAAATTACTCACAAAAGACGACTGTATTTAAACCAAAGAGGTATATTATTTCTTAGCAGGGAAAATTACAAGACAAATTGCATTATTTATCCAGCAAGATGGTTAGCATCAATGCAAAATACATTAAAACATTGCATTTTATTCGATGGTGGAGACAAATAAGTCATGCGTACCTGCACAGCAAGCATCCTTTTACAGATTGCCTCTAGCACCATCCTGATGATCCATTGCACACGAGTTCAGAAAACTCCAGACCTAAGCAAAGATTTACGGTATCAGCACTTGGGGAGCCGAGTGCCACACAAGTTGAACAGCAAAAATGAAAAGCCACCTTGGCGCAAGCTCTCTGTCTCTAAACAGAGGAAAAAAGCCTGGCTGGTGATCTGCCAAGGCTGCCAACTCCTCTGTTCACCCAGATGAGCTAACGACAACCAGAGAAATCATTGGAAAGGTCAAAAGCAACCTCACTCAATAAAGCTCATGTCACTACCGGCAAGGTACAAGTACATCAAAATTAACAGATTGATTCAAAAGTCTCCCTGCTGTAGAAAACCTAGAGGCATGCCTAGCCTCAGACAAGAGTCTGATTCAGCTAAAACCATGCCCAGCCCTACCCAAGGAAGATCTCAGGTCTGTGCTCATCTACAGACCTCTGTGGCAGGGGAGGGAAGAGTTGAAGCCAACCCCCAGGAGAAATGTCTTCATCTCCTAGGGCAAGACAGATGACACGTGAACTCATCACCCACCGCAGCAATAAGCCCAACAGCCACTCTCAGGAATTTACACCAGCTCAGGATCAGTTCACTCCACAACCGACATCTGCTCTGTTTTCTAACACCAGCGTGTCATTTAGCCTTCACCAATACGGCTTCATTTTCATATTAATTTCAATGGCATTTTGCTACTTTAAAATATACTTATACTATCAGACAACATTTCATTAGCAATCAGATTGATGCCACCAAACGCTTTGGAAGATAAATCAGAAGTACCATAAAAATCACTCATTGAGCACTTACTTGAGACTTCAAAATAGTTAAGAGAGAAATAAGGACCTTCAGCACTGCAGCAAACGGCCTCTCCGCAGAGATGCCAACAGCATCCCACAGTGAAACATCAAGCCAGTGAATCCTTCCTAAACTAATTGTGGTTGTTTCTACCTTCAGAGCCTCTTCTCTGAGGCTGGCAGAACTCCTTCCCCAAACTTCAAAGCCACAAGACCTCAGAGATGCTCTGTTGGGTTTACCCTGGCTAGCAGAGCTCCTACGCTGGGTTGACACTGGCCAGCAGCCCGTGGATTCTCACACCTGGCCAACAGACTCCTGCAAACGCTGGGCTTTGCTCCAGGAGCTGCTATCTTTACAACCGTTTCAAAGCAAGTATTTATTTAAAGTCTCTGAAAGTTTTCCTCTTTGAAGAAGCCTCGCGGAGGGGCTGGCGAGGTCTGGAGGATGCTCTGTCAATAGTGCTGGTGAGAGGGGGGAAAGTGTGCCTGTGTGTTTAGGAGGGTTATGTTATCTCCTCTACATCACACTGTATTTTAAGGCAGGAAAAACTGCTCAGAAATGCTTTGAGAGAGGAGCAAAGCAAAAGTCTTGAGAAGTGAAGCTAAATTTAGCAGGTAAATCCCTAAGCTTTCCTACAGCATCCCCAAGCATGCTAGCTGGCAGGAGGATGCAGAAAACAAACCCTTAATTCCTAAATTTAAGGTGTAACGATTATTTAAATTCTCTAATAGCCACAGCAGGCTCTCTAGGTTGAATTTCTTTCACTTTTTTTTTTTTTTCCCCGAGCTTGTTCCAGCATTTATTATCATAAAGTTCTTTTAATTGCAAACCTCCTGGAAATTTCAGCCCCCCTCTGGATGCACCACATGAAGCCCATGGCAGTATCTCATCGGTACGCCTCTATTCCAGGAAAGCAATGCTTTAGAAATATTTTTACAGGCACTCTGAGCCTTCTAGTAAGATTCAAGTCCTTGTGCGATTCAAGGAGAAGGTGCAACCCAGGGCTGGCACGTGCCTAGCTTTAACCCTGGCTTCAGGTATTGCGATGAACCCCAATGCAAGATTAATAGAGGTGGAAAATGATAGTCATGCTCTGTGCCACCACTTAACAGCTGTTTAGTTTCTCAGCCCTATTTTTTTTTTAAATGCTCTAACATCAGGGGCAGATTTTCAAAAGCCCCATCTCCCACCCAGCCTCTCTTTAATCACTTCTCTGGCTGGAACCCATCAGCAGCCAGGGAAACAGGCTGCACACAGGAAGCAGACAGGAGAGGATAAATGAGGATTGTGTTAGGAAAGAATAATTTTCACCCAGGGTAACTTTAAGCAGAAAAAGTTCTTGATACGAGGGACCATTCCTTCTTCCCAAATTTCATCCAGCATTTCTCCAAGGAAACCCTTCTCAAACACACTGCTATGAGATTTACCACTGTTCCTGCCTCCAAATGCACAGGTTCATGCAAATAAAAAAAAAAAAAATTAAAAAGGGATGGAAAAAAGGCATGTCAAGCTTGCAGCCCCACCCAAAATTAAAATCAGAGCTTTTCTGCATGCGAGGATTTGCAGACAGGTACCTGCAACCAGCCCTGCAGAAGTGCCTTGGATCAATTTAAGTGCAAATTTATTTTGAAAGTCAGATAAGAATTGATCTGCCCGCTTGCCTAAGGAGCGATAATACATGCTGTATTAACAGTAAAATGCTTTTCTTCTCCTCGGTCTTTGTAATTAAGATTTCTATATCACTTTAGGGAAAAGCAGTTTCTGGTCTCCTGCTTTACTCTCAGAAACAAGAGGAGCCTCCATGGTTCCTACCATGAAATAGAAAAAGCAGTGAAAAACGATCCTTGGCCAAAGGAAGGGAACTTAATTTGTTTTAAATAGGAAACCCGCAATCATTTCAGGTTATCAGCAGCGCCTAAGTAACTTAATAAAACAAATTCCAATAGCTTCCAATGGTGGCTCTGCTTCCAAAGCTGTTAAATGTGATTTTCCAAAGTGCTTCCATGACATAAGTACACAAATCCCACTGACTTCTAAAGTGCCTTAAGTGCTACCAGAAAGATTTTTAAAAGGTGTTTAGGCTCCTATTTCCCACTGAAATCAACAAGAATTAAGACACAGACCTTTAAAAATATTCCCCACAGGCAAGGTAGAATTAAACTTTCAAGCTATTTAAAAGAGGCTTTTTCAAAGTTCATAAACTACCGGTCCTTTCAGCTCCTATCATTTAATGGATGAGGAAAAAAAAAAAAAAGAGAAAAGGGATGGAAATAACAATACAAAACAAAAGAAGAAAAAAAAAAAAACACATTTTCTCCTTTTCTAGCAATTCCTTGCATTACTGATTTTCAGAATGACACTGAAAAACACTGAAGCAAAAAATAAAGCCAAATAGGTAGAAAGATTGAAAAGCTCACTAAGATGCTTAGTAAAATATAATTTCTGCTAACATTTTCACTCGTTTTCTCACTCAATCTCATTAACACAGAAACTTACAACGCAAGATGCCCATTGAAAAATTCTCTTTCATAGAAGGAATGGAAACATTAATTTCAAAAGTGGTGGTTTTGGGGTGTTTTCTTGGGAGATAATATTTTAACAAAGAAAAAGAAAGATAACTCTGCAAGATTTCAGCATACTATAAGACATAGCGTTTAAATGGGGCATATTGCCTATGGCTTAGAAGATTTAGCCTATGGCATATATGGAGTTTTTCTCAACTGACAGGTTTGTTTGTAAATCCTTCCTAACGATTGCGGTAAGAAATTAGTACCTCAATCACTGGTAAGATAAAGTCTTTCAAGTCCTGGAAATCTGGTTGGGCGATTGTGTGATACTGAGGCAAACCAACTTGATGCTCTTGAAATTGTGGCGGTAAAACCAGGACGCATTCCTGGCTAAATGCTTGCCCTGTGGATATGCAGGGAGATGAATAAAGTCAAAAGTCTGGCAAAGCTCAGCTGGCTCAGACCAGCACCAGAGACATCCTTGAGTCAATTTGGGAATGGCAGAGCCAAGCTTGCAACCAGCCTCCTTAGGCTTGGTGCAATGAAGCACCAGTATGGAGAAAATCGAAACCTGCCTCGTGTGGGAAATGGCAATGTTCGCTGGATTTTTAAGAAAAAATAGTCTAACATTTTAAAATGTAGCTTTAGCAGAAGCATGAAATAGTTTACTGAACCAGTTGTAAAAATCTCTCTCAGCAGAAGACACAAAATAGTAAGATTTTCCATAAATACTCTGGAAAAAAAAAATCCAAAGCTATTTTGGAGAAAATGAAATCGATGTTATACTGCCAACATTTCTGATTAAACAATTTATTCAAGAAGACTGTTTTCTGGTAAAACAAAACTTAAAAATCCCCGACGTTATTGCAAAACATATGTCTTCAGCAAAGATATTAGATGCTGGGTAGTAAACCTGTACATCATTTTATTCCTTTTAAGGTTAAACAACCTTTTTCTTTTATGATTAAATTGAGACTCAAAGTCCAAAATTACTGCTTTTAAAATGCAAGAGTACAGTAGTTTCAGATCAAATCCCCTGTACCAATTTGTTCAGAATATTCTTTTTGACTCTAAACACACTGTGTTTGCAAACCTACTCATGCTTTATTTCTTCTTCCCCCTCCTATTCCACTTTTCTTGCTTCTTGTGTGCATACACTTGGTTTTATCTTTTCTTTAATAAGAGGAGCTGCTTTCTCCCCATTTTTTTTCCTCTGCTTTAAGCAATTTTTTTCAAGGAAACAGGAATCTTCAAACAGCTGGACCACCAGCCAGGAGCGTGCAAACACTAGTCAACACAAGAATTGGATTAATTTCAACATGGCAATTGAGCCATTCAGTCATTTTCCAACAATTATAAGCAAAACACCTAATGATGAGGTGGACAAATTTTCTGGGTCGAGAGAGGTCCACATCAGCTTCTCTGCTGGTCCATGCCAAGCATGGTTGGTGTGCACAAAGCAATGACTTTCCACCATGCCAACGCACGAGCCTGTGGGCCACTAAATGTAGCTAGCCAAATGGCTTCTGATGTTCACCCACGTGGTATTTAAACGCATCCTTCAGCTGGAAGGATGAATCAAAGGCTTTTTGGCAGAGCAAGGAGGAATCACCCCCAAACCTACCCAAAGAGGGCTTTGAGGCATTGCACCTACTGCTGGCCAGGGTACACAGATTTAGGAGCCAATGTCTTGCTAAACCCACCTGCAACACCAGTCTGGGAGGAGGAGACCATGGCAGGTATCCCTCACCATGGAGGACCGCGACTTCTACACAACCTTGCAGCAAGCTCTCTGGAAAGCCGACCCCAGCGGGTGGCCACAGCAGCAAGGAGAAAGGAGGCAACTCAGCAGCTTTCATCTCTCACAAACAAAGAAATTTGATCATCCCCAGTAATTTCCTTAGGATAGATCGCAGCAGAAGCCTAGAGAAAAATTAACTGGATGTTCTGTCAAAGCCATTAGGCTGGAACTGAACTCAAAGAAAATTATGTTCGCTGATGTCTTCATATTTACTTTAAAATGCAGTCATTTTGACAGGCTCATGAGGTAGAAGATCTCATTTTATGAAGGTCTTAAGGGACAAGAGGAGCAGAAATACAACATGCTGCTGTCTCACTCAGCAAAATGATCACAAAATTACTTTACAACTGACTTTCAAAACTACAAATCCAGTTATTTTGAGTAATTTCAGCCTTTTAAAAAGATACACGGTGCTTCAGGTTGACCAAAAAAAAAAAAGCAACAAACTTGATAAGTATGACTGGGACAATTTTCCTGACTTGTAAAATAATGTCTCTGCACACAACCACATTCATCTCCTTCAATTCAAGAGCAACTTGAGGAATACAGCCTGCTGACCAGCTGACAGAGCACAGGATTCATTTGCAGTCAAGGCATAGGTAGCATTGCCTATCCCAAGGTCTTCAGCCAGAAGCAAAACCCAGGAAACGGAGAAGGTGAAAAAAGCAAGAAAGAGAAACAACCCCTTTCCTTCTCTGGATGTCACAAGCAAGTGCCATCTCCTCAGCCCCCGGCTCACACAGCGCCTGGCTGAGTGCTCCTGGGACATGACTTGCGGTGCTACCTACCATCAACACTACCATAAAGCACAAAGCAATTAACCAGCGAGAAGGAACTGGCACAATGTTTCTCTAACTTGAGAAAAAAGTAGTTTTGGATCGTCAGTAGAAAACACGAGTGGGATGGCCACAGCTCAGCTGCGTCACCCTGTAACATGGGATATCTAAAAGCCACCCTAGGGGCTGGACTAGAAGACCTTTAAAGGCGCCTTCCAACCCAAACCATTCTGTATCTCCAGAAAACAAGCTACATCTGCCCAAAAAGGTTGCAAAGGGTCTTGCTGAACTCAAGATCTTGTTAAGACTCACTGGGTACCAGCCTAGGTCTGCTTCACCTCCGAGCAGTGACTTCAGATCCCAGTTTATGGTTTCCATCCAGAATCAGCAAGACATCTAAATTTCCAAAAATTTTATTCCTCTGCTTGTAATTAGTTGTCTGTTTGGCATCAAAGTCATGCAGCAGCTCCTTTTTGGGATGACACGGTGAAAAGACAAAACAAGAAGGGGCCAACATGGATACCAATGAAAGGTGTAAGAGATTTTCAGAGCTGCTCATGAAAGCCCCTTGCCAGGCTGGAGCTTCAGGAAGGCTCATCTTCCCTGCAAAGCCAACCCTCCTACAAAAGGTGTTTCTCATACAGGAGCTGGGAAACACAGAGTTTACTGCCAAACACACAAACCAGGGCTTACAGAAAGCTCCTAGGAGTAACTCACTTGGAAATAATCTCTACCCTGCAAACCCAGCACAGTACAATCAGAAAATAACTTGGTGTAATACCAATTCCCTAACTGTAATTACTGTGTTCCCCCGCACTGAAATCACCATAGAGCTCAAAGTCTAGTTTGTACGTGGGTGCTGTGCAAGGGGCAACAAAACCCAGGCAGCCCCATGCCAAGGCTTTCCACACCAACTTGAATCCTGCAGAAAAACTTGCAGCGAGGAGAGCTGGGTGCACCCAGCCTCGCTGGTAAGGAGGAGAGGCTTTTCTGGTTTTTTTTTGTTTTTTTTTTTAAGTCATTTTTGCCTATTCCCACTTTCAACACTCAAAATCTTAAAATAAAAAAATAAAGTACCACTTTCTTCCTTCAGTTAAATTGAAACATTGCCTATTTTCTGCCTCCATTGCATTTTATTTCATTTTCCTATTTCTGCTTATTTCTGTCGGCATTTTTAAATAAATCCTTTGCTCCAGGTAGTCTCAGGAAAGAAAAGAGGAAAAAAAAAAAAAAAGAAAAAGAAACAAACAGCAACAAAAACTCAGGAATTTCAGACCTTCCACTGTGCTTGCTAGCATCAAACAAGAACAACCCAACTAATGCAATAAGAGCAATTCTGCCCAACTGCCAATTGCAGTTACACATTAAATCCCCATGAAGAGACACTTTTCGGTCTGTCCACACCATTTTTCCTTCCTCAAACCCTTTCAAGGGAAATCCTCCAGCCTTCCAAACTGAGGATTTGCCCTGGGAGAGCAGGGATGGGGCTGGAGAGGGGCACTGCCTTGGGTCACCCCCAGCGCTGCCAGGGCGTGGATGGTAGAGATGCTGTTGGTTTATATTTGAGGCAAGAAGGAGTTATTTCTGCAAGCCCCAGCTAGCCCAGGAATTTAAATCCCTTCTCGGGAATTCACGGCACTTGCACCCCATGCTGCCCTGACGTCAAGGAGAGCCTGAATTAATTAGAGACCAAATAATTAGGCAAAACACATCTTGTGAAATTATCAAAGGACATCTGCTATCTGAAGCGTGCACAATGTTACAATAACTGCAATATCTGCATAACCTGTCAGAAGCAATAGGAATAAATGAACATTTCTGTTATTAATGCTGAAGTCGTCTTTAAACCCATTAAAATCACCGTAGCCTCAGACCCAGAGAGAAGAAAGGTGGTGTACGACATCTGTGCTGATTACAGGGAAGAGGAATCTGGTCAAGCTGGTAGATACAGTGTTTAAAGCAAGCAGAGTGCTCTGAAAAAGCTATTATTTCCAGAGGATTGGACTGCACTAAGAAACTAAAAACAAATTGAGAAAAAAAGAAAAAATAAATTTATTGGATCTGATTCGTATGTTGAGCAAATCTAAATCCTGCCCCCCACCCCAAAAAAAAAGGTGTAATATATACTTATTAGAAACCAGATTTTAAAAAAAATGAGTGTGGTTTGCTATATAGACATAAATTAGCAAAAAATAAATAAGAAATAAAAAGGAAACCCAATGCAAAGCTTGTGGTCAGAACAGACAATGCTTGGCTTTGTTGTAATGAAGATTGACTTTAACGGATCAATGTTGATTTTGGCATTCCATCTCTCACCCAGAAGCAGCCACTTAAAATTTCTGATTAACATCAGCATTTCAAATTGCCCACAAATTGAGACCATATTAAGCTATCACCCTGGGACCCACAAAGCAAATAGGCAAATTTGGGGTTATTACCGGGAAGACAAGGTCCCGAGAGGGAGAACGCTGTGCTGGTTTTGGTCGCACCCAGATTTTGCAAACGCGACTATGCAATGCACATTCCAGGAGCAGAACCCAGGTATGTAAACAGTAATTTGATCGCTGCGAGCTGGTGGAAAGTATGTATATAATTTCTGCATCGAGTATAGGCTCTAAGGTGTCAAGCCATGGTCCACCCTCACACCTGGGATAAGTGGTCTACCCAAGCATCCTCCGAGCGCTGAGGCAGGGTGGGATGCTGCTGCTCCTCCCAGTTGAAGTGAGCACAGCAGCAGGCTCCCGGAGAGCATGGCAAATCCATTCTCCTAGCACTGCATCTTGCTGAATGCTGAACAACAGCAGAAAAACTGCGGCAAACCAGGAGTGGATGGTTTGGATGGCCCCTCTCTCCTGCCTTGAAGCCAAACGCCGGTTGGAACGCCCCACACTGGGATCTGAGCTGGCTCTCCATGCTAGCAGCACAGCGAAGTGCTAAAGGTCCCTGGATCATGAAATCTTCCCTCTGTCAGAGCAGTCAAACCCAGGTAACTTCTCTCGCAGATAAAAGCTCCCGCAAATATCTCAGCGACGGTTGCAGCTCCATAAAACAGCCCGTGCGGCACCTATCCATAAAGCTGATACCCATGGGGCTCTATATAGGATATATGTAAAGCTGAGCTCCCATGGGGTGTTTATAAACCTGCAAAGGAAAAAAAAAAAAAAGCCCCAAAACCAGGTCTGAACCAAGAACTGGTTTCATTACTCTGAATTTTCTCTCCTCCATAGAGCGGGTCTTGTTTTATACACAATAAAACAGAGAGGTGGGAGGAGGCAGGGGGCAAAAGCAGCTTTGCAGTACCAAAGGTAACCCAAGTAACTCAGCTTTAACATGAAAAAAATGTGATTTTTTTTGTCAGAGTTCAACCCTTTGCAGTGATTCACGGCATTGCTTCCTTTGCAGCCAGCAGCAGGCAGCTTGCTCACCAGCTCTCACAAGCAAATTGTTTTGCTCCTCGGGGCAAAAGCAACGGCACGTTCTCTTCTAAAGAAATCCCCAGGACTCCACTTTTAAGGACTATTTTCTGTACAGGAACTGTTTATTATCTAAATAAACTTCAGGTGGATACACATCCATCCTCACTCCAATGACCTAACTGGATTTCCACCTGCAGCCAGGACAGTTTGGGATGCACAGGTGGCAGGTGAGCTTGGCAAAAGACGATCCGTTGCCCAACCTTTTCTCATTATCGCTCCTGATTGTAGCTTGTGCCACTGCCAAGCTCTTCCTTTTAATAATGTATTTACCACTTGATGCTGTGAAGATCCTCTAGCATGTAATTAAGTCCAAGGAAGTCTTGCAGGCAGCAGTAGGATGAAACTGATACAGTGCTATGTAAAGTCTAGCATGTAGGTTATACAGTAGGTTATATAAAAACAGATTATATATATATGCATAGAACATCTTCATTCCTTTGCATACCCGTGCCTTCTGAACATATTATTAATAGCAGTGGAGCTTGGAGCACTGCATACGTAGGAACACTGTTGATGTAACATTTTGCATGTTTATTCTCAATGGATATTTGCGATTAACTCTGTGGGGCATTTCTCTTGTATCTCTGGTGAGAAAACATTATTAAATGGAAATAATCCCATTTTTTGCAGGTGGCCTGCAGATTTTGTGGCCTGTTAAGAGATGAGTTACAAGTTAATTTGGAAAGCAGGGTAGGAAAGACAAGTTTCAGTAATTTAATTACAGCTCTGACATAGCGCAGTCATCCTTTGGAATTTTTCCTCTTTTCTAAGGAGTTTGCTGATACTGGAGTACAGGAATGGCCAGAGGCTGCAAAATCCCTCATAAAAACCCCACTGATTTCTGTGAGGTCAGCATTTCACCTTAAGCCTGGGCAGGAAAATATTTAATTCCTGTCAACTGTGAACATGATCCTGGACAGAAACAAATACTCCTGCCTACCATTTTCTTTAAAATTCTCCAAAAATAAGTTTATAGTGTTAAAAGTTAATGGTCAAAATGTCACTTCTAGGTGTTGCTATTAATTGTGCTGTAAAGAATAAAATCACAATTCTTATTACCACTCGGCGAGACCAGCAAATTTGACTCACCAGTGTTTATTTAAAGTTGAGCACTAGCTTCTGATTAAAAATAATACGATATGAAGTGAGCTGAAATGTCAGCCCTCATCCCACACCTCATCTACAGCATCATGGATCTGCATTTTAAAAGGAGGATATAAAGATATATCTGCCTTTGCACAGCGTGGATGTGGAAGGCATTCGGATATCAAATCAGCATTCTCAGCCTTTCCTCTAAAGTTTCATGGCTTTTCATTTAGCAAATAAATAGTGAAAGAACCACACTGTGCTTCGGCAATGAAGAAGCGACCTGTGGCCACCCAGATAAACACATCTGCACACGCATCTTTTCCTCCCTCCCAAAAGCAGTTATACACTTTTTCACTGACTCATCAAGAATAAATCCAACCTCCTACCTCTCACCAAAGGCAAACCACTGCAGGGTCAGAAATGCCAGTTTTCAGCTGGGTGCTGTGACCAAAGCACCCAACTCTGCCCGCCTGGGCACCTTCTCTAAAGCTTAGCCAAGACATGGTGGTTTTCCTTCCAAGGTAACTATTTGGGATCCAGGACCCACTCATACAACCAGGTTAACCTGAAACTGGTTCTCCTGCAGACTCCTGCTAGGAAAAACCAAGCTACGCGCAGGAACGACACCCTGGTTGTGATGTGGACATGTACAAAGCAGATGCATTAGCCTGGCAGATGACCCAACACACTTCAGTTTAGCTCGGGTCCACGTCCACCTCCTGCTCTGCAGGTACACTTATCAAAGTATCTCCAAATCTAGTCCAGCGGACAGATGCGCCTCTGCTGCTCTTATGGCATGACCTCAAATCTTCTGTGCATTGGGAATTAAGAACGTCAAAAAAGTACAAAGCAAACCAGACTCTGAGTTTCTCAACAGCACTTGTAACAAAGGTTGGAAGTCTTCAGCTGAAACCTGTTTCTCATCCATTTTTATTTATTATTGGTATTCATCATTTACTGGAAGTTCAATGGCCCCGGCACTGGGCTGCATTTGCTTCCCTTCAAAAGCCAATGGCAGCACATTTAACGATTTATTATCGTTTGAGCTAAGCATGGCTCACAAACCACAGCTGTAAATTTTCTCCCTATTTCACCTAGGAGGCAAAATAAAGTTTGAAAGAAACTGTTCAGAGCAAGGCAGACTTTTAAGTAGTGACCCCTGATCCTCAGTTCACTGAATTTGGTCGCCAAAAGAGGACTAACATGACAACAAGTGGATAAATAACTAAGCGCTATGAGCTTTCAGTGCCAGTCCTGATTTCCTACCACCTTGACTGCATCTCAGGTATCCGGTGCTCCAAGGTCACAAATAGTCCCGAGAAGATCAAGTGAGCAGTTCACGGATGCTCAAAGACAACAACTTTGGGAGTCCCTCTGCTTGTATTCGGGTGCCATCATTTTTAAGATCCATAATGAAAATTTTTTCCAGGCAGTTCCACAGTGAAGCAGACAACATGCTGAGCTTCCCTTAGGACCACACAAATCTAAGGGATGGGGCTTGACAAAAAAAAAGCACATGCTGGAAGACACACGATAAAAATGATGATAAATAGGCAACAAGGGGATTTTCAGCTGGTGCAACAGCACAGCATGAAATCTTTACTCCATAACTTGCATTTTCGTTCATTCAGACGCTATCCCAGAACAGCACATATTCAAAGTATAAAGCTGTAAAACAGGCTTCCTCGGTATTTCAGAGAGCTCCTTTCTTACGGTGGGTCTGTAAAGAACCTGCATTAATGGGATCCTGATTCGGGTGCAGACTCTGGGAATTACCGCACTACAGATAAATAATAAAAACCAGCACGAGAGAAAGAGGAATTTATGGCCTGTCACTGCCTGGAAGGAAGAAAAATAATAATAATTTTTAAAAATATATAATGAATACTGCTTGCAGTACTATCTTTAAGGATAAAAGCATTACTGCTGATAGAGCCGAGATCTGCTGGCTGTCAGACAAAGATGGGGAGGTTTGTTCTTTGATTTGTATCATTGCTGCTCACACCAAGATACTTAGAGTGCTGGACAGGGTTTTAGTAAGCATCGTAATAAATCCTAAATAAACACAGAGTGCAATAAATCTCCATCCATAGCATGTTGGTGTTATCAGAGCTGGGGCTGGATGGCCAGATCTCAGCTACGTGGCACCACGCATAGGCAAACACTAGCTGCTCAGAAAGGCAAGGCTCCGATACCCACTACTGTCTTAAACCAGTGTCCTGGTTTCGGCTGGGATGGAGTTAATTTTCTTCACAGTTTAGGATTGAGATGTAAATTGGCCAATGGTATATTCCATATCATGCACGTCATGCCCAGAATATAGATAAGGATCTGTCCAGAAGTGTTCTCTCTGGGTGGTTTCCCTCTCTGGGTTCTCTCCCTCTGGGTCACCCCTCTCTCGGGGTCATCTTGCTCTCTTGGTCAGCTCTCGGTCTTAGACAATTGGGCTCTTATCTCTTTTCCAGAATTAAGGTTTTGTGACTTTCCCTGCTCTGGGATCATTAGTCCAGAATAGGCTGAGCCTTGGTCATTGGGTGGTGAGCAGTATTACTGTGTATCACTCATTTGTATATATTACTGTTAACATTAATAATTTCAATATTATTGTAGTTTAGTTATTACACTGTTCTTATCTCAACCCACGAGTTTCTTTTCCCTTTACCCCTTTAATTCCCTCCCCTATTCCCAGAAGGTGGGAGGGTGAGCGAGTGGCTGTGTGGTGTTTGCTACTAGCCAGGGTCAAAACCATAACAACCAGCCCAGCTCTTAGCGACGCAAACGTGAGTCAGAGCCCAGTGTCTCCAAAAACTGGGACACCTCCTATGAAATCACTGCTTTCCATACATTATTTTTAGCTTTCTAATTATACAGCTACCAAACATACCAGTAAGGCTGAGAGGGCCCCTCCTTAAGAAAAACAAAAACAAAACAAAGGAGTGGCAGCAAATGAACAAATCAACATAAATCCAATAAAGCCAAAAAAACTTGAATACTAGCATAGGAGACCGTAACACATCAAAACCCAGCAGTCTGATGGAGCGATGAGGTCTGCAAGAGCACCGTTCGGGTAGCTAAAGAAAACACTGCAAAACACAAGCTGACTCCAAGACTCCTGGGGACAACTCCCCACTTCTCTCCACCCACAGAGCATGTGGAAGCCCTGAAAATTAAACCGTAACCTCTCCGTATATCCTGGGGCAGTGGCTGACATTTCCAAGCACCTGGTGAGCTGTCAGCAACCAGAAAGAATTGTTATAATAGACTGTCTATCAGCAGCTAAGTTGCATCATAAGCTAGTAATAATATCCTACGATGGAGCCTTTTAATTTATTTTTAGTGCCGTAACGCCCAACAGCATGGGAAGAATACATTTGCAAATGGGTTTGCTGGCTCACAACCTCATCGCCTTTCTTCTCTCAAAGGGTTATAGGCTGCTGGCTCCAGGGTAAGGAGAAGGATGGAATATTTACAGCGTGGCAATTGCTGGGGATAACCTGAGCCTCTAATCACTCTGCCAGGGGATCCACCCTTTATCATCACTACATTAAGTTTGTTCTCTCTTTTTGTGCAAACTTTAGCCACAATTTTTAAAAAGATGGCTACAGTGCAGTTCGTATGCTTTGTATGGAGCCAGATCTAAAAGGAGATCGCTGTCTGATTTTTCAGATTTCCCCCTGCAATGGCTTGTTTCAACTTCTACACAGCAAGGCATGCCTCCTCGAAGCCTAACAAATGGACTGCTGGGATTAATCACTGCCGTTCACAACATATTCCCTTCCCTGGCTGCTGCACAAGTCCAAAGATCACAGCAGCCTAGAGTTCACACTACACAAAGATATCTTTATATCGACCAAAATCACAGGAAAACATTAAGTGTTAAACCATCCAGGTTTTTTCTTAAACATCTATCATGAGAGAATTAAAAAATTCATGCACCATGCTACTCTTCTCTCTCCCTTAGGGGGGTCCTTCCAAACCCATGCAATTTTTACTGAAAACAAAAAAAACAACTGAACAAAAGGCAGATACATCATCACCATTATGAATATTATTAACCACTATTCCCAGCATTTACAGGACATTCCACCACCATGCTTTGCCCCGCAGATTACGTCCTTGCCTATTCACAGCTCTCTGGGAAGAGGAGGAAGGACATCATTCAAGTTTACCTTTTTTTTTTTTTTTTTTTTTTTGAAACGTTAAGGGTGTGTTTCAAGTCTTCTTCAGCTCCAAATGTGCAGGTACCAGTCCTGCAAAATTCTGAATGGTTTTTTTTCTGGCCCTGTCTGCAGAAGCCCTATCTCTCCCCCTGCTTCCCAGATGTGCTGTTGTAAGCAGCTGACAGCACCTCACAAGCACTAACGCGGGGGCTTATATCTCACCGAGCTGGGATGTCCAAACAACCTCTTTCTGTTAGCTTTAGGAGAGTTAGACTCACGTATACATATCTCCTCCCCACAGATTTTGTCAACAGGAAAGAAAGAAAAGAAAACAAAAAAAACCCAAAAAACAAACCAACCCCACGCTTGCAGAAGGGCTCGTGTTTGGAGCACAGGGGTGAAAGGCACAGAGCATCCCAGCATCCAGACAACACAGCAGCTCCTCCACTCCTGCTCTCATCTTGCTCATCTGAAACTCTGATTTCTTTTCCTTTTATTTTTTTCCCCTCCACTTGAAGGTTACTATTTCTGCAGGCCACTGATCTCCAGTCAGAGAAAAGGACTTTACAACACTGAAAGAAAAAAACAGAGCTGGAAAAAGGTCACGCTATTACATGTCAGGAAGCTTGTTTGGTCCAGTTAGACCTTCTCTGCCTGCAGGAGGTGATTTTACCTTTCCAGACAGCAGTTTACCTTAAAATAAAATGAAATGCAGCAGGTGTCACACAACATTACAGACTGTCAGAGATCCCATTCATGCAGCCTCTGCGAGTAAAGGCTTAAGGGACCACATGGGATCCTGAATTTCTTGAAGTAACCACATCCCTGGCAACGTCCTTAAAATGCTCACTTACATCCCAACACGGTTCTGAAGTTATGGGCCATCTATCTGCAAGAAAACATGTTTCTGAAACTTCTTGGTTATTATTATATTTATTTGTGTAATTTATAGCTAACTCAATGAAATAAGAATAACCTCTAGCATAAACACACATTCTACTTACAAATTTACCCAGATTTAGTACTAGCTGGCTTGAAACAGGATGAAAAAGAGACATGGTTGCCATTCCTACAAACCATAAAGCAGCTGGGCTGGGGTCGCTGGGAAACCGGTGGGCTTTCATCCTTCTACCCACTTCACCAGATGGGTTTTGCAGGTGCTGGGTAGGTGCTAACAACCAAATGTTTCATGCCAGCTCTTCTCGAAAACCTCCCAAGATCGGTAATTCAGGTATTAGATCTCTGATAGGAATCAAAGAACTGCCGGACTGGATCTCCATCCAATGTCCACCATGGATCGGCATCCTCTCCCAAGGAGTCAACACTCCAATGAAGATACCACTGGTTGGTGCTTGGCTCCCATCACCGCTACCTGGGCACGGGAGGACAAAATACTATTAATAGGTTCACAGAGATGAGCAGGGTAGGAAAGCTGCTCCAAACGACAGATGCTCTCACGGAAAACACAGAAATCCTGAATGTACTTTAATGGCAATAGGAACCATCTCAAGAGGACTGGCACAGGAAATCTGCCAAGCTTCTCTGTCGAGAGATTTCATCTTCTTTCTTGAGGGGTCTATTTTAAGACAATTTCAGTGACCTTACTTAACAGAGATTGCGCTGTGTTTCAATTAATTTTTACAGCATTATAATTAATATTTTGGTGTCTGCTGGAAAGCATGCTGAGCTGTGTAAAAATCCACATGCGCGGCAGGATGACAAGTGCTGTTATCCAGGCGGAAGGAAGAAGATAAGAGCCCTCCAGCCTTGCCTGGCAGGGCAGAGCAGAGCAGCACCCCTCCAGCTGACTGCTCCTGCCAGGGGCCAGCACACCAAAATGCAGGAAAGGTCAGCGTTGCTTCTCAAATAACCAATCCAGAATTGTTAGGGTGGGAATATTTTCTCAGGCTAACAAATTTACACATGCACCCACACCGTCAACTGAGCTTCTTCCCACCACCTGCACAAATAACTGAGCCCCAGGAGGTGAGAATGGCCAAACAACTGCAGCTCATACACTATGCAGCTTATATTAGTGCAGATTTTATATTAGTGCAGATTTTCTTTCCCCTCAGAGAGTTAAACCTCAGCTCATCTTGCCTGACACAGTAATTCCTCTGCACCTTGATCACCTCTTGAGTCAACCATTCCCACACCCCTACAGAGGCCTCTTTTTGCAGGGCTCATTGCTCTGTCTGCTGCATCCCTGGGCTTGTAGGGATGAAGGCATAGCGTGATACCATCCCTCCAGTACCAAAGCACCAGCAGGCTCTCTGCTCCCAACACTTCTTCGCATCTCCAAGCCTTATGCACCCATGCAAAAGATGGTTTCTATACACCCATGTTTATAAACGAGAGAAAATTGATAGGAGACTGAAATAACCCATTTAAGTCCCTGGGTGTGCTCTTTCTTCTGCAGCAGTGTTTCGCCTCAGTGCAACCTCTAATGCTCCATTTCTGTCTTAGAATCAGAAGGGTTTGGGTAGGAAGGGACCTTCAAGATTATCGAGTTCCAGCCCCCCTGCCATGGGCAGGGACACCTCCCACTAGCCCAGGTTGCTCAAAGCCTCATCCAGCCTGGCCTTGGACACCTCCCAGGAATGGGGCATCCACAGGTTCCTTTTTGATTCTATTGCTATCATCTCAATGAGCCCCAGCTTTTGATTGCTTTTACAGAGCAGGATCGTGGCATGACCACGTGAAGATGCTGCTGGACAGCCACTTGTGTCTCAAATTGTGTGGTTGTCAAGGCTCCACAGACATGGACATCAGCTGCACTTTTTGAAATTTCAAACTCAAAACAAAATAAAAATTCTTATAAAAACTCCAAAGGACCTGACAGCAAGTGACTTCTGCTCCAAGAAATCCAGCAATTTTACAACTTTTGAGCACAGCCATGAACACGTTTTAATCACCTAGACCTTTGCAAGAGACTGTGGTAGGATGCTGGATGGGTAAGTACCACCAGTAGCATCACTGGAGGATGCTTCAAAATGTTCTTCCTGAGTTCATAGCAAATCCTAAATCGGGAGTAAGTGAGGGGAGGTCATACAGTGGAGAAGAGCAAAGGAACCTCTTTTTTTAAGAAAAAAAACCCAACTCCTATTTGAGGAAGGCTGATTTCCATGATCAAGGAGGTAGAACTTCCAAAACAGCTTTATCAAAGGTACCATTAACAACAAACTCAAGGTTACACTTCTAACTGCAAGTTACGTCCATTTGTGGCCACCTGAGTTAACGACATCAACTCTGAGCTTGAACCCCTTGAATCACCAACCAAGAGCCATTTCCAGGACAACCCCTACATCCTTGTTCGAGTTCTCCTTCCCCAAGACATTTCCAGCATTACCTGACCTACACAGAGCAAATGAGGTGGGGCAGCAGCTGCATTTGGCACAGGTGGAGTACCATCCACCCAAGTAGCCTGTTATTTATGCCGTGAGAGATGAAAGAAAATGAGGTGTAGCCTGATGAACAAGGTCTCACCACAGGCGAGTGCAGACACTGTTCATTTGTTGGCTTTTCAAGGTACAGCCCTCCTTATAACTGGAACGGTATCAGAAATTGAAGTATTCAGAATATTCCAAGGAGGAATAATGTTCACCTTGAGATGCAGCTTTATTTTCCTCCTCACTCTGAAATCAATTAGACATGCTGCTGAAAGGAAAAAACTGGTTTGCATCTCTAGGAGTAAAGCCAAGCAGGAAAAAATAAAGGTTAGTCAAATGCAAGGACTCTAATAAAAAGCTTTTGTCACATGTTTACGGCTAGCAATTCCTCCCTTGCCATCACAATTAGAAGCAACATGGAGTATGTCTTACACCTGAGGTCCAGCAATCTCAGCCAGAGCGGGGATCTCAGGCCAGCGCAGCAGGTTGCACACAGCTGGCTTGCTCCTACCGCGAGAGGTTTTGTAAAACACTCGCCACAAAGCAGAAGGATGTACAGAAGAGCAGAGCAAATATGCACAAAAGGAGAGCATATGAAGGGGAGGGAAAAAAAATCATTTTTTGGTAAAAGCTATATACAAAATGGAAAGGGTCAACACAGCACGTTTTGTAAAACACTCGCCACAAAGCAGAAGGATGTACAGAAGAGCAGAGCAAATATGAACAAAAGGAGAGCATATGAAGGGGAGGGAAAAAAAAATCACTTTTTGGTAAAAGCTATATATAAAATGGAAAGGGTCAACACAGCACAACTCTTGAAAGAAGCATGGGGGTAAGAAAAAAAAAGCTGGATCCTCTTTTCTTTGACATGTAGATTATTTCTAAGACTCTTTTTCTCCTATAGGAGAAGTATACAATCTGTTGATAGCTATTCTGGCAGCTAGAGAGAACTAATAAACTAGCAAACTTACTGCAAGATCTGAATCCTCCAGGTATTAATCACCCTGCTGCCCTCTTAAAAATGGATTTCAAACAAGGAGGAAAGAGGAAATGGAAGAAGACAGGAAAGAAAAAAAAGGGCAACATTGGCCCAAGGATTGCAGTATTGATCCTGCCACGAGGAAGAAACGCATCCCAATTCTATATATTATCACCTTCACCTTCGAAATGATCTATGCTGTCACATCCTTGTGTTTCAACGACCTTTTAGAATGAGCTGGGAAAAAAACAGCCTGGAGAGCCAGTGGATGCAAAAGGCTTTCCTGCAATACCGCGTAAAAAAAGGCGACGTTGCTTTACAATTCACTAAACAACATATTTACTCACACGCCGACTACATATGTTGTACTTAGATGTCACAGCAGATTACTTGCTAATTACACCAGGAAAAACCCAAGCAATTACTGCAGACTCTTTCCTCTGGTTCAGAAGAGGTCAGAGCCAGACATTTACTTGACAAATAATCATGCCTACAGCTTGCTGCGGCTGCTACAAGCGAGAAAGGGCCCCTCGCCTTTGGACACGTGTCATTAAGTAATATTTTTTTTTGTTTTAAACACACTAAAAACAGGGGATGCACCAGGAACGCATACACTGAAAAAACGAAGTGCTCTCGCTGCTAGAGTCAGTTTGCTCAAGCCAATGGAGCAAAAATCAAATGCTTTCCTAACATTTTACCTGATCTTTCAAGCTGATAAAAACTTCTTTTTCTGCTACTGAATGAAGGAAATCATATTACCAGAGATGATACTCATCAGAAATATTTTGAACTGAATATGTGAACTGCTTTTAACTGAGTTTAAATCGATAACTCTACTACTGTGGTTAGTTTTATTGAATTGTACATTGGAATAATATCATTTCAATTATGTTCCGATGACAGTATTACCCTCTGCTACGAGCTGTATTTATTCAGCTGGAAGGTGAGATGTACTACTTCTTCATTTGACACATCAGACACACCGTCGCTTGTAATGCTGTTTTATCGAATGATCGCTGAGGGTTTACGCTGCTACGCGTGTACCTTTTTTTTAAAGGTCAACACCTTGAAAAGCCTTCGTCTTTGATAGCGATGCTTTTTCCTTTCAGAAATAAAGCACTGGAGGGAAGTTCAAACGCAAGCGGAGAAACCCACCCACACCAGCGTACGTTAAGTGCCCGTGATCACTCACGGCTGTTGCTACAGATCCAATCAGAGGTTTGGATGCAAGAGAAGGTGGGTTTGGGTTTGGAGGGGGTGGTTACGTGTATAAGCATTATTTATATATGTGAGATAACAGGTAAATCTTTATCGCTTCTCTCTGGTGGAAATGCCAGAGGGGAGCAGCCTGTCATCTGCTATAAGCATTTGAAATTTTTGTTACCTGTAAACATCCAGCTTTAAAGTGGGAAAGGAAAAAAAAAATGGATTTGAGACTCAATTCTACGCCTTCTCCCAAAAGATTTTCATATTTAAAGCATTTCATAGCTTCACATACATAACATCTGTCTTTTTCTTTGTTCTGTTTCAGTAACAGGTTTAAGCCAAAAGATTTAGATGAGATGTTAGGAAGGAATTTTTTCCTGTGCGGGCGGTGAGGCAGTGGCCCAGGTTGCCCAGAGAAGCTGTGGATGCCCCATCCCTGGAGGGGTTCAAGGCCAGGCTGGATGAGGCTTTGGGCAACCTGGGCTAGTGGGAGGTGTCCCTGCCCATGGCAGGGGGTTTGGAACTTGATGGTTTTGAAGGTCCCTTCCAACCCAAACCATTCTGTAATTCTATGATCTCCAATAGAGTTTAAACCCACAAAGAAGAAGTGGGAACCAGAAGCAACTAACTCATCACCCTAAGACAGCAATGAACTCCAGAGCGCTTGCCAAAGGTAGTTGGAATCATTAACCCCATTTCAATGGGGTTTATGTGCAATGGGGAAAACAAAAACAAAGAATGACCTGTGCATACAAGCTGGGAACAGGATCTCTCCCAACCAGCCTTTGGAACACTGCAAACTCATTTTATATTATAATACTATGAATATTATCATAAACATGCTATACAGAAGGCTCCTTTTTTTTCCCCAAGCACCAAAACTGCAAACTCTAAACCTCCATTCCTGAATGGTCCATAATCAAGTTGCCTTTTTTTTTTTTTAATCCCTTTGGTGTATCAACAAGCAGAGCCACTGAGTTTTGTGTAATTGCTTGACTAATGGTCACAAAAACCACCATTGTCTCCAATTACCTTGGCAGCATTAAAAAGGATTATTTTTCCTTTACAAGGACAAAATGCTACTGAATAGATTTCCCCACAATAACCGTTAACCAGCTTTTAAGTCCCAAATTCATCAATTATGTTTTCTTTCCATTGACTTGGGATGATGCAAGTCTCCTTCCTTGGGGACATCCAGATTTAATTATTTTCTGTACCTGGGTCCCTCTGCATATCCTGACCTGTGATAAACACACCACCTCTTGCTTCCTCCTACCTCCCCATATGGCCCCATTCACATAAACCCTCACTTCTGCAAATGGGGGCACAAAGTCAGCACACATTTGTTCTTTAAATGAATGTGAAATGGGACTCATAAGAGCCTCACACATCACCTCCTTCAGTTAGGTCTCCCCTACTCACAAAATACCATTCCCTGCATACGCTGCTGCAGTCTAGCCAAGAAACTATTACCACTTCACAGCCTTCAATTTAAGAGCATCAGTGTGTGACAATTAGATATATTAAATTCTGTTAGGCCAACAAAACTTATGATTTAAGCAGCAGAACACATACCAATAATTTATATGCAATTTTTCTATTAGCAATTCTCTAGACTTCATGCCTTGATCATGATACTTGAGGGTTTCACTTTTCCAAAAAAAAAAAATTACAGATATGCAAGAAAGCGCCAAGTTACAACACTACCTATAATTTCATTCTCCTTGCTGCCAAGCTGAGCCTAGGTCTTTTGCTATGCGTACAAATGCTAATTACAGCTCAACACTAATGCTAATCCTGACATCTGCTAATTAAAAGATCACATCTTCTGCAGAGTCAGCAATGCTATTCAAATGAAAACATTAATCAGTTTGAAATTAAAAAAAAAAAATCAATCAACAAAGAAGGAATTTTAGTCCTTGGTTCAATTAATATCAAAGTGCAAACTGGGAGTACTCAAGAGCAAGTGTCAGTACATTCTACGAGAATATCTGATCCTCAGTAAAAAGGGAATTTTTCAGCACTGTGTGATTTCTCTGTTCTCAGTAGTTGTCCACTTTCCCTCTTATTCCTTCTTTAATCCTTGCTTCTCTATCATCACAGCACATCCAAAACCCAAGACCAGCCCTAACCAGCATCTCAGGGGATAACCATGGCAATCACATTAACCTGCACGTGCACATTTAAACAGTCCCACTTGAGCTCAATCAGGCCACTCTTTTCTACAGGTAACACGTGCACCTAAGGGATCAGGGCTCTCATGGGCAATTACAATCCATTTCCATCCTTTCCTATCAACCACCTCTTGGAGATGACAGTCCAGATTTGCTTCCCATTTAAGGACGCACAGTGGGCAGGGAAGAAGGATCAAAAGCCAGGTGCAAAATTGGATGCAAAAAGCACCCAACCCATGAATCTCAACCCACTGAGATCATGAAACCCCACCAAGCAGCCTGCACGTGCCCAGACCCAACACACAGGGCTCCCCAATCCACCCATTCCTACCCCAACCCCTGGTGCTTCACAGATTGTCCCCAGTCCTTGTCTTTCCTTTGAGGGATTTCCCAGTACTCAGCACCTCCATCCATTCACTCTGGAAGAGCCCTCCTGCATGGCAGCTTCTCTCTCACCACGAAATGAGCCCCACCAGCTTCCATATAAAACCCACCAAATATATATACATATATGCCACTTCCCAGATCCTGCTTGCTGGTTGCTTCTTCAATCTGTTTCTTCAGTGTTTGGAAACCACAGTATAGGTGCTCCACAGATAAAGTAGCTCAGAAGAGATGAGGACCCTCTTGGATTCAGGAGGTCTTCTCCACCTCTTTCTGCAAAGGTGGGTGCTGCACAAGTAGGTGTTGCTGTTTGTTCTGCAGCTCTTTCTCCTTGGTTATTTTTGGCCACCAGGAAGACACCAACACCTTGGTTTAGTTTTTCCATGGTTCTTGGGAAGTTTTAGATAGGGATTCTGTGAGCTACTCTATCCTGGAGAAATATATTTGCATTACCAGGTGAAGGAGGTGTTGAAGTAGCTCTGTCTTCACCCAGCCTTTGCTCCAGAGTTGTCACGCAGGTGGGTCAGAAGTTCCTGGAAGTCCACTCAAGTTCTGAAAACACCAAGCCCAGCCACTGTCATGAAAAAGTCAACTCTGAACAGGGCCAAGTCCCACCACAACACATCCAGAGAGCCAGCAAGTGCTCCATGCAGATTTCTGACTCTTCCTAGACTTTATCAGAGATAGGATTATTGGGTTATCAGAGAATCAGACAGACTACCCCAGTTTCCAAGGAAATGAGAAAAAAAAATGGTAGTAACTGGAGATTTTGAGAGACAATGCAGAGACGATGCAACCCAACAGCATCCCAACAGCAACAGCCTCCCATGGAACCACCTTATAAAAACAACGTTTGCTATGTGCCAGAAGGATGCCTATTGGTAAACATGAGACATAGGAAGTCACCTTAAAAAACAATTAAATTAGCTCATCTTAGTGAGGCAATACTCCTACAACTTCACCCCCCAAAAAAAGAAAAAAAAAAAAAACCCAGAAAAAAAGAAAAACCCATGAGCAACAGCAGCTTCGAAACCAGCATTGGGCCAGCAGCAAAGTAAGGCTCTTCACCCATTTAAAATTTGTTTAAAATAGCCTGCATTTATTGTTTTGCTGTAGTAGAATATATAAAAAAAGAGCTCTTTGCATTTGTTATACCAGTTGGTTTTTTTATTTATAAGGAAACCACAAATCGATTTTACTGCCTTTTTAACAACGCTAATATGAAAATGTTCTTTTGATGTAAGGTGCCAAGGTTTCTTTCCTTTAGCTTCTCAGCTTCATCCCTTGCAATTGCCATCTTAGTTGCACTTTAAAATTTCCACTCTGGGGAAGTCTTATACTCTAATATATCTCTGGCTAATAATACACTGTGCCCAGTTATAAATTAGTCATGTTGATAAAAGGACTAACAAAGTTACCGGTACCGTTCTGTAACGCACAAGCAATCCTACCGAGTCTGATTTAAACAGAATAGGCAATCCAATCAAGCAAAAAAAAGTGACAGAGCCTTCCAACTGCAAAAGAATCTTAAATCATTAATGAAACTAAGAATTTAATGTATGCAAATTAAATTATATATGCATATTTCAATGGGCTAAAAGTTTATGTGCATACTTCACTCGGGAGTCTGTCTTGTGATACGATTAGAAAGAAATGGTGACAATTCAGATTTTTTATTACTTTGGACTGCAAAGCGTTCATATAATTTATGTTCACTTAAAAAGGTACAAAAATCCATCAATTAAAGCCAGACTTCAGATGGTATAAATAGACCGCAGCCCCGTCGAAGGTGCTATAAGCACCAGCTCAATACATCATTTGAGGACCAGGTCTCACTAGTCTCAGCTTGTAAAAAAAAAAAAAAAAAAAATCCAGAAGTTATGAAAACCTGAGCAGGTTCAATTTCACAGAATTTCAAGGCAATAATTCGAGACCTCTCCTCCTTTGGCAATCAAACTCAGCAATGGGTTGAAAAGTTACCAGGGCATGTCACAGAGCACACCGACCTGTACAACCATTAAATAAGCTTTGTTTCCTGGCAAAACACTTCTTAAAGGTGGGAAGGGAATATGTGAGAATATATTATTGATTGTGCTGTTTAAAAAAAACCCACCAAACTTGCAATCTGATTGCAGAGGATATGACATTTCATGGTTATTAAATGTCTCCTAAAAATTACAATGCTGAAGCTTTTCCCCTTTTTAGTAAAGCAGGCCAAAGGAACATCCCCCCAACCAAATGCCAAGGGTTTTTTGACTTCTGAAATCTAACCCAGTATTTTCTGCTATAATATTTCTAGACATAATATTTCCAGCCATTCACTGGGAAGACATGAAAATCCAAGCAGTCAATGGGCCCTTTAGGAAACTAATTTTATTTCCCCCTGCTTCATACAAAATTGCTCTATTATACTGATAAAAATACACACTTTCATTGCCAGAATGAAAGCACCCATTGAAGCTCAGTGCAGTAAATGAGAACCAAGATGTCATTTGCCAGTCTGAGGCAGAATTTACTAATTTACTACCTCTGTTTTTTTTTCCCTTTATTTCCTTTTTTTTCTTTTTTCCTTTTTTCTTCCTTTCTTCCTCCAACAGAGTAACACCACTCCCAATGCAGAAATCACAGCAAAGGAAAAATATCCATGCAGACATTCCCAACATGTGGCACCACTTCCAGGTAACACAGAAATTGTGCCCACGGAGCCAAAACTCACCAACTTCACCAGTGACTTCTGCCAAGATGCTGAGCCCTCCCCATTTGAGGTGGAAATCTGTTTTAGGCTCAAACCCAGCAAAGCCAATCTTTAACTGCATGGGAGGATTTAAGCTCTATCAGTGCATCTGCATAAATGCTTTCTTGAATTAAGACTCTGCCCATTTACACCTCTGCCTGTTATAGTTTCTCTCTGGGCAATCACCAAATCACATAGGATCTAATGACCCAATTAAAACATTTCTTAATGCTCACAGCATTTGCGGTGCCAGCTTTCAACACAACTAATGGCAAATGAAGGTTAATAACTAGGAATTACCATATTCCTTTTAAGATTTTTGTTTTAAAAACAAAAGAGTGAAAAGATGAGAAATAAATCACTGCAAGAAAAAAGCAAGCACAGATGCCATTCCTGAACAGCGTTAAACAAACCAGTACTACTAGGCATAAGAATACATAAGCTATGAAGACCAAATATTTAAAAAAAAAAAAAAAATCAAGCTATTCTAGCAGTATGAATCAAGACTGCACATACCCAGAATTTCAGCTTAAAAAAAAAAAGCCACCTGTAGAAAAAGCTACAATAATCCTACCTTACCAATCAGACTGATGCCTTATATTTTATTACATAAATTATAATTATCATATTTAT
>NW_010104131.1:362-1553 GCF_000699245.1 Pterocles gutturalis | reverse complement strand
AAAAAAATATATATATATATATATATCAGTCTAGAAGCATTAATCTGAAAACATCAGCTCTTCATGGAGCAGTGCTGTTCCATGTAAGAGAATGCTTCATGGCAGATTGAAAGATGCCTTTCCAAGGTCATTTCATGTTCCAGTGGGTTTGTTATGAAGTTGTGGAATGGCAGATAAGGTTGCACGAGATAGTAAAGTGCCTTCCTAAGCTAGTTCTGGGCAGTAATGTGCAACCAATATTTGAGCAAGGGTCTTCTATAACATTTACCTCTGAAAGGAACTTCATACACTGAGATAAATGCTGCTGCAGGAAGGGCAGGAGTAGTAGTGAGATTCTGATAATCTGTTTCCCTGCTGTCTCCCAGTTAAAAAAAAAAAAAAAAAAAAAAGTAAAAGAAAAGGCCATTTTCTTGACACATTTACATTAACTGCAGGTGTTTATGGCACTTGGGAAAGGTGTAGGGGCTTTTCTAGGAACATTAGGGGTATCTCTTCAGGAAGTTTTGTTAAAATACGCAACCTTTGTAATAACGAGAATCTGATATTAAAAACTGTTCCATTCAGAATCAACAGTGATACTTGCAAGTCACAAGAACAAGGATACAAGAGTAGTTCCCTATTACATACCAGGACCAACAATTTCCAAGGTTAAAAAGAAATAAAAAGAAAAAAAAAAATCCCAAAGCATATCTAAGAGTGTTTCTTTGAAAGTCTTGGAATTGACAGTGTGAGGAATGATGATCCAGTATTTTTAGACTGCTTTGGAAATAGCCCAAAAATGGAGGAAATCATATAACTATCCACTTAGTAAGCTTTTAATACTGCCTGAGCCTGTCCCAAAGTCTGAAAGAAGGTAAGCATCTGGCAGCACACTGAATTGCGTGTCACCATTTCAGCCATCATACCAGGGACTAAATCCTTCCCTGGAAAGAACAGGGGAACAAGCATACAAACTCCTGAGAGACCGGGGCGGGGAGGGTGGGGGGAAATCCTCCCAAATGGTTTCCTACATCTTAATGAGGTTTAAAGCTTGGCAAGGGATCACCGATTTGGGATCCAAAACCGCAAGCACTTGGCATCGAAACTGCCCTAGCAAAGGGGTGGTGGGGGTGTTTTTCAAGTCCCAAATGAGAATTTTTTGGGTCCAATAGCCTGTCAGGAAAAATTTGAAAAATGGCCACCCAGCGCTGA
>NW_010104131.1:0-243 GCF_000699245.1 Pterocles gutturalis | reverse complement strand
CAGCAGCGTGGGGCTACGGACCCCAAACGCCATCTGCAACCGCACCCGGGGCTCTGGTACTACTACTTTTAATTTTTCCTGCTAGCATCACTTTTCTGATGAACTGCTGTTACTACAGAAATGTACATGTCGCCGGCTGAGTAGTTTGCGGGTTTTTTTTAAACATCCGAAAAGGTAGAGAAGGGAGGGAACACCTCACAAATATCCACTATTAAACATTTTTAACGCTAAAGACGCTCTGAC
>NW_010104130.1:7787-13486 GCF_000699245.1 Pterocles gutturalis | reverse complement strand
GTAGTTCTCGTTGTTTCCCAGTGCTGCCACCTTCGAGGGCAGTAGCCAGCGCCTCCTGAGAGACTGTCAGGCCTGCGGGCCGCGCTTTGCCTCTGCGGGTGCTTCAGGGACCTTCCCGTGGGCTGGCAGATTGTGAGCCTTTCGGAGAAGGGCCAAGGTCATTTTCTTCTCATTGCCTTGCCTTGTGCAGTAATACATGTGTAGATTTTACTGCGCACACACATTTGTTTATGTGTAAATTGTGCATATATATCATATACTACTTTTATGGTATCTGTATTTCTGTAAATAAAATTGACATGTACATGCAGACCTTATTAAAGGTACCTGTGGAAGTTAGGATCTAAGATCTGTCTTACATACACAGATGATCTCACAGCATACCCATAGGCATACCAAGGGCATTGAACTGCACGTGGAATTGAACTTTTACAGATCTCAGCCATTCACAGTCCTGAGGGAAGCTTTCTTCCTGTAGATTTATGTATTACAGAGTTGCATGTTATATAGAAGAGTATGATCTTTGTAGTTGTGAATAAGCTGTATTTGATAACGGCATACCTGGTTTTACTTAGTGTGTATGTATGAAAAAATGCAAGCCGAATAAAAGTTAGCATTGGTCTCTAGGTAGTCCATGTTGAGTGTGAATATATCTGTATCAAAGTGGAAGCACCTTTTTCTTTTCCATCCTCTGTCTGTCTTTGCACTGTGGGTTCTGTCTTCAGCTGTTGTATGCAGAATGTGTTGGAAAGGAAAGCTGTTTGGACACCTGACTAGGGTCAGGGGAAGATCACTGCAGACCACACAGACTTTTCATATTTCATCTCATAGTCCTTGAGGTTACAGTGTAAATATAAAAAGTCATTATGGAAATATTGGAGGCATGTGCCACATTATTCACCTACTTAGAGATCCCTTAGCTTCCTCTTCTTTGTCTGCTTTTGTTTTTCTCTTCAGTTTAGATTATATGTGCATGGTAGCAGAATCTTATGTTGTTTGTGCAGTACCAAGTACAAACCCAGTACTAAGTTCTAGGAATAAATTTGTTTTCATTACAGGCCTTATTTTCATTTGTGCATGCAAATTCCGTGTTTAAAAACAAAACTCTAGTATCTCAACTTTGCCAAAATACAGCTTGTCTAGTCTTAGCTATACTATTTAATGTATTTTGTTACAGACTTTCCCTTTACTCAAGGAATTTACATTGTACCAGTGTTGTGGTTTAACCCCACACAGCCCCTTACTTCTCCCCAGTGAGATGGGGGAGAGAATCAGAAGGGTAAAAGTGTGGAAACTCATGGGTTGAGATGAAGACAGCTTAATAGGTAAAGCACAAGCCGTGCATGCAAGCAAAGCAAAATAAGGAATTTATTCACCACTTCCCATGGGCAGGCAGGTGTTCAACCATCTCCAGGAGAGCAGGGCTCCATCATGCTTAATGATTACTTGGGATGACAGATGCCATAACCCTGAACATTCCCCCTTCCTCCTCCTTTCCCCAGTTTTTATTGGTGAGCATGATGTCATGTGTATGGGATGTCCCTTTGGTCAGCTGGTGTCAGCTGTCCTGGCTCTGTCTCCTCCCAGCCTCTTGCCCACCCCCAGCCCACTCGCTGGTGGGGCAGCAGGAGCAGCAGAGAAGGCCTTGATGCTATGTAAGCACTGCTCAGCAACAGCTAACACATCCCTATGGTATCCGTGCTGTTTTAGTCACAAGTCCAAAACACAGCAGCTCGTATGAGCTGCTGTGAAGAAGATTAACTCTATCCCAGCCAAAGCCAGTACAATCATGTGTTAGCAGGCGGAGTGGTTCTCTTTAGCAACACAGTCTGCAAACAGTTACTAGGCTGGGCACTCAAAATTTGACTGTGTTGTTTAGCCTTTATCAAATTGACAGGGGACAGGACCTGTGTTTTTGAGGTGGTATTTGGGGTGAATATTCGCTAAGAAAAGGACTATCAGTTTGTCACAGAGTGAGTTTGCATGTACACCTCCCCAGGGGGTTTGGATATTGGAAGAATCTCAGCTGTACTACAACAACGGGTACAT
This sequence comes from Pterocles gutturalis, assembly GCF_000699245.1. Lineage (NCBI taxonomy): Eukaryota > Metazoa > Chordata > Aves > Pterocliformes > Pteroclidae > Pterocles > Pterocles gutturalis. The sequence continues at coordinate 11,437 of NW_010104130.1, read as the reverse complement.
AAAAGCAGGTCCTGGGTGCAGTTCTTTGTTTCTAATATGCTGGAAAGTGTTTGAAAACTAATACACGTGGCCTGCCTCTATAAGAGTTGAATTACTCAAGTGCTTTGGTTTACATTGGTTGCTGTCTGATTAACTTAAATCAGAATGGTAAATGTTATCTTGTGTCTATAAGGAGGAGGAAAATACACTTACTTCACCTGTGTACTAAGGCTTTGTATGACTGAGGTCTGTATGTTCTTGTTACTGCGCTTTTAAATTATGTTGAGATCAATACACGTTGCTATTTGTTGGGAAAGTTTTAGGTGGCCACCTGTAAGTTGTGATGGGTCTAAAACATTTTCCTTTAGAAGATGAAGGACGTAATTGCAGGAAGAATAGTGTTATGCATGTTGATAAATACGTAAACTCTCTCTTTAGTATTGACCTCACAGAAGATGCAACGACGAGTAATGCCAGTGTCAATAGTGCAGACTCGAGGCAACAAGAAGATGATAGCAGCTTCTCACTGATAACCTGGAACGTTGATGGGCTGGATGAAAGAAACCTAAAAGAGCGAGCTAGAGGAATCTGTTCTTACCTGACATTGTAAGTAGAGCTTCATCTTTGTATTGTCATGGACCCAGCTTTAAAGATGAAACAAGCTTCATGTTTTAGATATTTACAAATCCTCATGCCCAAATTGTCTTTATGTTACATGCAACAATACAATCACTTTATAAATCCTAAATAGCTGAATAAATGTTGATAATACTGGTTGGAAGAGGTGTGAGCCTATGCAGCATCCCAAAGGTTAAGTATTTTGTGATAGCTACTTTAAAAAGCTTTTTTTATAATGAACAATATTGTTCAAGTTGCATTCATATATCAAGATCATACTTCGTACCTCCATCCTGTACATGAGACAAGGGTAAAACTGCAAGAAACTTGTTTGTCTCATTCCAGTAGTATGAATAACTTCACATTAGAGCAAACTGTTTGAAACAACAAACAAGATTTTTTTTAGTGAAATGTGAAAAGTGACTCTCTTGCCACTATTGTTACTTGTCTATCAGAAAAGAAAAGGTGCAAGGTAAGACAAAAACAACAGAATCTATGATTACCTTTTATAGTTCCACCAGTGGAAGCTTCCCATCAATGTATTTATGAGCAATTTATCAATTACATACATTTATTTCTCTTAATAAAAATAGTGTAAATTCAGTGATTTAAAACATGATAATTTAAGTTCCTCTTAAAACAGCAGAAACCCCTTAACTACATCAATTTTCACTTGTTTTGGTTAATCTGGGGTGATAATATGTTTCCTCTGTAAATAAGGCCTTAAGTGTGTCCTTCATCTGCCTAGAACAGGGCTATTCATCAGTGTAGCAAAAATAGGGACAGCTGTAAAGTCATGTCTAAGTCAGCATTTTCAGAACTGCTGCCCCACATGAACTGTTGCTGATTGCATAGCTTGAAGAAATAAAAGAGCTTGGCATCAAGGAGACTGGCGAAAATGAATGGCAGCTTACCCGAGGTGATCTGTTTTAAGGGAATGAGGTTGTGGTTGGAATCTCCTGGAGAGCCTAGGTGCTGCAGAAGATGTTCCAAAGCTGCTTTGCAGCTGCTTGAGTTTAATTCCTCGTGTATGTAGTATTTGAAACCTGTGTAAGATCAAGGTATAGGGAAGTCATGCTTTTTATTACCATGTCAGTTCCGTGTCCATAATAATAGTTTCCTCCCTTTTAACAATGGTGATGTGTCCACATGCTGCTAAATATGATGACGAGATTTTTTTCTTTCTTAAAAAGCAGATTCTTACAGTATCTAGGAAGAGAAGGACAAGGTGCACCTGAAATCCCTGACCCCATTCCATTTGGCCTCAGAGTGTAATAATGGTACCTTTCAGTAGTTAATTCAAAATCTTGTCTTGCCGATTTCAGATACAGCCCAGATGTTGTGTTTTTACAAGAGGTCATCCCCCCATATCTCTGTCTTCTGCAGATGAGAGCAGGCAGTTACGCTATTGTTCCAGGTAAGAAATAACCCTGTTTCTAAAGGCAGAAACCAGAAAAAGTCTGTCCTTTGCCAAAATCTCTGACCATTTGTCGGAATGTAAAAAGTAAAGTGAAGAAGGAAGCATTTATATTACTTCCTGTGTTTTGATACCAGGATATAGTTTGATGCAAATTATGCGTGTGAAAAGCTTGCTTCCCTGGTGGTTTCCTTTGTATTTTTTCTGCATTTTGAAACACTGATAGCAAGGGTAGCCAAAAAAGTGCCATAGGTAAGTAATTTCTTAAATATTTGCATTTAAAAAAAATTGAAAAATCCACACTACTATTACAAAATTTCTAACTAATGACTTTGTACGTCTTTCAAATTAATGTGACTCTCCCAGGTCATGGTAAGAAGGTCTGTTTCAGAACCTTAACATCTTTACGGCACAGCAGAGGATACCCTTGACCATTTCTTTCCCTGTTTCTCTTTAGGTAACGTAGATGGGTATTTCACTGTCGTAATGTTGAAGAAGTCAAGAGTGAAGCTACTAAAACATGAGATAATACCTTTTCCAACAACCTCTATGATGAGGAACCTGTTGGTTGTGCATGTGAGTGAGTCAGTATGTACCTAACAGCTGTGTTTCTGCCTTTGAAACAAAAAATCCCAGGAAAGGCTGGACTAGTTTTACTCTATGACAGTCTACAACAGAAAAACTCCTTCTACACACATACAAATCCAGTTGCATTTGATACTAATAAACTTAAATATTTTATGTGAGTTACTGCTGTACTTAGTTTTCAAGTCTCTTAACCTCTGAAAGCAAAACTAAAAGCCTGTTATCTTCCTGTAAGCCACTTTTCTTCAATGCAAACCTAATATTGACCAGAGCTCTGTCATTCAGTAATTTGCTTTGTGGTTAGATTTTGTCTTTGAACTTCTTATCGCAGTGTGGATAGTAATGTTGCCTCTTTGTTTCATGCACAGGTGAGCGTATCTGGTAATGAACTTTGCCTTATGACCTCTCATCTGGAAAGCACTAAAGATCACTCTGAGGAGCGTAAGAAGCAACTGCAAATAGTGTTCAACAAAATGCAGAAGGAGTCTGAGTCCACAACTGTTATATTTGGAGGGGATACAAACCTCAGAGACAGTGAGGTAAATAGAAATAAGCAACCTCATTATTTTCATAAGTTATTCTGACAGAATCTTCTCAGGCTTTTCTGTTGACTTTATGAGAAATTGACCTGCTTAGGCAGAACAGAGATATCCAACATTTATTCTTAAAACGTGGAGGTGTGACTGAGTAGAAGCTGTGGCGTTGCTATGCTGAGGTATTGTTATAGCTGAAGTGATGTATATGAAGAACTCCTCCCCCCAGTAACAAAATGCTTTGTTGGCCATATTTGTATCTGAGAAGATGCAGGGATGGTTGATGAAGTTTTAACTTTAAAAGTGTCTTCTCGTTTTGAGAACCTGATCTTTCTCAGGTCCCGTTCACAGAGAGTTATGTTTGTAAAATCAGTGAAAGAAGAGGGTGCTCTGGAGAAACAGATCTTGGAAGTTTAAAATTAATCTCCCATCATGGAGATATTCAAAAGTAGAAGTTATCTTTGTCTGCTGATATTAAAAGTGAAATTTGTGCATTATTACTAAAAGGTCAGAGTTTT
>NW_010104130.1:0-7756 GCF_000699245.1 Pterocles gutturalis | reverse complement strand
TTCCCTATAGTGAAATTCCATTGCAGTGAACTGGAACAACATTTTGTCAGAGAACACAGTTTTGACCACCATACCTCAAAATATCAGAGCTGAATATTTATTTTGTAACATGTTTTGGATTTAGAAAGTACTACAGGAATTGGTCATGCTTTACAGTCTCCTGAGAAATACCACAATTTAGAAACATCTCCAATATTTTTATTCTTAACAAGTCATGTGCTGCAGAAAAAACCTGATAATTGTCACAACTCAGTTCTGGTTTTGAAGGTAAAATTTGTGAATTCAGTACCTTGTGGATTTTTTTTTTCTCCCTTCTATCATCAGGTTACTAAACTAGGTGGCTTACCTAGCAACATTACGGATATCTGGGAGTTTTTGGGTAAACCTCAACACTGCCGCTATACTTGGGACACCCACTCCAATACCAACCTGGATGCGGTGTACAAATGCAAGATGCGGTTTGACCGCATTTACTTTCGGCCTGCAGCAGACGGGGGACATATTATTCCACGAAGTATGGACTTAATCGGATTGGAAAAACTAGACTGTGGCAGATTCCCTAGTGATCACTGGGGTCTTCTGTGTAGTTTTGATGTGATATTATAAAAATAAAGGCTTATGGTGTTAGTCTTTATGTAAATCGTTCTTGTTTTTACAGAATTTTACCCTTGCAGTTTAAGTAAGGCATATTTAAATTTTCAGCCCTAATGTATTCTCTGCTCTTGACTTCTGCCGGAATGACCTAATTTTGAGCCAGGGTTCCCTTTTCATCATTGTATGTATCTGTTCTTATATCATGTTTTTAAATATTTAACAATGTCTGCAAATACAAAAACAAATTCTAGTTTTAAAATGTGAGGAAAAAGCTGTAAATACAATTCATAAATATACTCGGTGGTTTAAAAAAAAGCTTTTCTTTTGGCTTGCATTATGATTTTGTAATAAATGCTGCTTTTTAAAGAATACTTTTATTGTGCTTGCTTTCTTTCTTTTGTAACCACTTCCATCATCCTTTACAACCATTTGTTTTGTAGTGTGTTTTGTATTAGCTTTTGAAGTTTGTGTTGTACATACATACCCCCTTTAGGCAAGACAATAAAGGAGCTGAGGAAAGAATGACTAGATTGTCACAGAATAAGGGTTTCTTAAGTAAGAATTAAACTAGTATTGAACAAATTTAAGAATGATACGCCTTCTATTTGACAAGAAAAGGATATAGACAGATGCATGTAAATTGTTCAGTTGGGATGGTGTATACCTTACTTTGTGTTTATTAACCTGGATGTGAGTTGCAGATCAAAGCACGTAATGTTTCCCGTAAGCTTCAACAAACAATGCTCATGAACTGCTGTGTAAAGCCTGAGCAAAAGATCAAACAGTACTCACTCGGAATTGTTTAAGAAAGGGCTGAAATCAAAATTTATCCTTCTTCTTCCTGAAGAAGAATCTGCTAGCACCTTTTGCAGTTGTTGAAGCTTGACAGACAGATTTGCTGCACATCCTTCGGTAAGTTCTTGGAGGGTATTTCTGCTTTATTACAAACATTTCTTGGCTCATTTAATAAAAAACAACTGCTGTCTGTGAAGAAAAAAACAAACATTATGAGCTGTTAGCTTTCCAGGCAGTGGCATGTAGTATGGCAAACATAAAACACAATGATCTCGTATTTTTCCCCACCAAAGATCTGCAGAGCAGAGCTGTTTTACTTCTTTTCAGTGTTCTGTAATGCATATAACTTCACCTTAGTGCATGCAAGATGAGGGTCTGTATACATAAGTCTCAGTTTTCCCTACCAGAATGTGGAGATTTGGTTGAAGAATGTCCACCCAGCGGAAGTTATCTGTGATAACACTACCACAGAGAATAATGTAGTCTAACGTATAGCAAAAGGACTGCTTTTTGTATACGCTTACACTGACAAAGAGATAATATTTTGAGCAAACTTCCAGACTGGAAAGAAGTTCAGAGATATATTAACACATTTGACTGTAGCTGAAGACTCCTACAAAATGAAATTTTTTAAGACAGTATTTCACTTCTGTCAAAATCTCAGTGGTGAACTCCGGATTAGAAATGGGGATAAAATTATGAAAAAATTATAGAAATCAGAAAACAATTTTTGTTTCTCTGAATAAACCAGAAAATGTGCACCTATCTGGTTTAGTGCCTATATCTCTAAAATGCTCACATACATCACAAAAAGTCTGAAAGTGATATTTGGAGAATAGTAAAAGGTTGTATTTTATATTATGCTCTCTCCCACACAACCACAGTCTTCTGAAAAAAAAAAATCCTTTAAGATTAATCCCTAAGGATTTGCTTGATCAGCTTTATGGCAACAATGGGACAGATACTGCCCGTGGCAGTCTGTATGAGATGGCAGTAAAAATATTCGATGAGGCCATCTTGCTTAGTCAGCCCTTCTCAGTAAGGCTACAGCTGGGGCCTGCTTGCTCTTCATATCGGTTCATATCAGTAAGAGGAGATGCACAGTCTACCTTTTCTAGCAATCAGAGTATTTTTCCACAAACACTCAGATTTTTTTAAAAAGGGTTGTTTTCATTTCTCCGAGTTTAATTTTGACAATATGTAAGGAGTTGTAAGCAACCTGGTGATTCAGTAAAGTTGTTCCTGGCTCTTTACCACTCTTGTGTTTTGTCAGCAAATTAGTCACTTTCAAGAAATACGCAATTCTGCTTCAAAAAAATATGGAATAATTTTAGTCTGATCCTTTAAGTTGAATTTTGTTTTATTAGTCTAAGCCCAGGGCAAATAAAGAAACACCAGCACGGTGTGGCTTTTGGAAGAAAAATCTGGGCAGCATCAATAACAGTGAGAAAATCATTAAAGCCAAAATTCATTCTGCCACAAAAAGGGGCAAGTTTTTAAATTACTACAAATTGAAAACCTATGACAATCAAAAACCAAGTCTGAAATGAGAAAAAAATGTTGAGAATCAGCAGGCATCAATGGCTTTTTTTTTTTTTTTAATATGTTCATATTTTGCTTTTAGTGAAAGGTCTGTTTAGGTAATCTAAATGCATTCTTGAGAAAAGATGGTGCCAAGAAAGAGAAGTTTTCATGTTCATAGTTATGAAACCAGGTATAAGCTCCAAACAGAGCCACCAGATAGGGATTTTTTGTAGTCCTAAAAAAATGAACAGTCAGGACTTGAAAAAGAACCAGTGGAAGAAGGCGAAGAGGAAGTAGGACAGAGGATCCAAGAAGCAGAGAGGTTGCAACATGTTTGCGGTGAGGGTGGGGGGCCTTCCAGATGCCCCCAATTAGATAATACTTCAGGGCATTGCTATTTTTCATAATCTGCTATATGGCTTATAATTAATGTGAAGTTACTACTTTATCATTAGACTGCAGAAATAAAGGCATGTCCTTCTTCTTCTATAGTAACGGATGATGCCTTAATGAACTTCTGAAAAAAACCTTCTGAGAGTTGCAGGAATATAATTCTTATCAAATCTGAAACTCTTCAGCTCAGACTGGCTATTTGAAAATGAAAAGCAATTCTGTGGTAGTATCATTGGGAAGGAGACTCTGGCCACATGAAGATGCTCTAATCTGCACTCCATGGGAGGACACAACTCCCCATCTGGAATATTTCAACTGAAAGAATGCATATTAGCAGCTTTGAACAAAGTTCCAGTTAAGTACCACTGTCAGTAATTATTAATCTCATTGCCGATATGAAACACCATGTGATCGGTAACCCACATTTCTGTTTCAGAGAGGTATAAATTGATGTAACTCAAGAATGAATTGCTACGGTCTTATCACCTTGTCTTGACTTGTTCTGTTCCTCTTGACAAAATACCATGTACGGTACAATAGGGCAGACCACCATTTCCTTTATGCATGGAATAATGCTTTAAAATCCACTGCAAGTACTTTAATAGTACATTTTTTTTCAGGTAAAAATTACAAAATATTTCTCTTCAGCACTAATTTGGCAGGACTGCTAAGATTAACACTTGGTTTATGGCATTGCTGACAAAAATTTAAATACAGTGTGGCCTGTTGGTTTCAAGGAAGAAATTTCAAAAACATAGGAGAATAACATACTTCCTTTCAGCCTCACTGTAAAGCAGTTGTTTTTAATACATAAATCAGATACTCGTGAGCTTCCCAGAATATAAAAACATTTGACAGTAAACATGATAATCCTCTACATGTTTCTTCAAGACAAACTTTACTTAACTGAAAAACAAAGAAACACTTTTAATGCAAAGATAGTAGGTAGGATCTGCCTCTTGCTCCTTCACAGTCACAAATCCCATACAATGTCATAGAAAATATATTTTTCTGTAATTCCAATAGATTTAATTTGCATATACACCCACAGGATAATTACAAATGCATGAAGATTTCACTCTGGGTGTTGTATATGTTTAGATCATTTCCTATAGAGCTGTATTAAGTGCAGTCCTGCAAGACTTTCCATGTGTTTAAAACCATAAGCAAGTGACGGCACAGGCTATGAAGTCGGTACCGAGGAACCCTCTTTCTGCTACAGACTGCAGCTTCTTATCTCCAGACTCCCGGTGACCAAGCATGAGGTTTGCCTTGCATGTGCATTTTGCTAAGATTGAACCATAGTGAGAGTTTTAATCCTTCTTTTTTTCCTAACAAGCTCAAAGGTTGATTTTTATTCATTCATTCATCCAGTCTTCCAGGCATTTGAAATAAGTTTTAAGTATTGCTTTTCTGTTCTTGCCTTTCAGAAACTGCTTAATAGTTACCAGACGCTAAGACACTGGTAACATAGTCTTGCTGAATTTATAAGACATTTAGAAAAATGCTTGTAATTCCAGCAGTTTAAAAGCCTTGACTGTTACTGTAAACACCACTCTTGGACTAAATTTGGTAATGCTTTTTCAAAATAAATATTTTGAGTGGGCCCTGCTGTGGAGTGCATCATTATGCAAGAATGAAGCAGCCTTTTTAATTGATAATGATTAGCAAACTTTCTAAGTCTGTAAAATTCCAGCAGGCTTAAGATTCCAATAAATACTGGTGTCTATTTTTACATCACAGCTTCCATTTAACAGAAAAGGAAATACGTCAGCCTGAAGCTGCTGATGCTGCAAACACAGAAAAGGGGCTTTTATTTCACCTACAGTGCAGCAGGAGTGTCTCCCCACATGAGTTTTTATCTGACCTGCTCCAACTAGACAGCAAAACTTAAGAATTTTTATCAGAGCGTTAGCCAGAGCTCAACAATTTACCTGTTGCTACAATCCTGACCCAAACGGATCTTAAGATTGATGATTTAATCAGACAAGAAGTGAGGGTGAACAGAAGTAAATTTAACTTTGTCTTTTCGTTGTCTACTGTCTGGTTATGATTGCTGCTTGTTTTGTTCTTAAATTTGATTAAACACTGCCTGTGTGAGCTACAGAGACTTTGCCAGTTTCCTAGCACACACTCTGGAAATTCGAAAATTAAATATATACAAATCACGTGACACCACTGTGGTCTCAGCTGGAGCTCCTCTTTGCTAGGCTATGTGCAAATGCACTGGAATGCATGGGGCGAGGTGGGGGGAACTGGTATGACACTGGTTAAAAAGCAGGAGGATAACTTTTTGGTTAAAGTACTTTCATATTCAGACCATAGCCTTGTGTCCTCATACTTGCCTCACTTCATCTGTTTTTCTAAGCAAACGTGGATCATCATCAGCCACATGAACAGGGCTCTCTTCAGAGCTGGGTCAGGCTGCTCAGAGTCTTCTCCAGCCATTTTAAATAGGACTGAGCTGCCAGTCTCCCTGGGCAAATTGTTCCACTGTGTAACCACTCTTAACATGGAGAAATTCTAGCTTAATCCAAGTGGAATTTCCCTTGCAGTAACTTGTGTCCATCGTTTGTCCTGATTTTGGCAGTGGATCCAGCTGGTGGAACAAACCCAATCTCAATAAAATATAGAGTAGCAGCTTCCAAAGGGAAAATCTGATAAAATTAAAGTGTGATAGATATTTCAAACTGGGTGATCTGGACTAATAAATTATTATCAGGGAACAATTACTCCTCATGCATTTTTTAATTGCTAAGGCGTTGCCTTTTTGTCAAGATTAGTGGATTATAGGATATTTGTGCTACACCATATAAATGATCCTACCTATTAATAAGTCTTTGGAAAGATACACTAAAACTGAATGACATTAAGAACAAAAAAAGTGCCAACAGAAAATTAGGCATAATTAATGGGAACACATAAATAAACCAGAGAGAGAGGGAAAAAGACATTCTCTCCATTGATCAGTTTGAGGATTAATTGCTGATACGCTTTAAGGACATACCAACTATTGCCGTTTTTATAGGGACCATTTAATGGAAGATGAAATCCATGTAACTATGAATATGTATTGCAGTTTATTGCCAGAAGATAATGACACTGTTCACATATCTCTAATTAGTCATAATTTTGAAGACTAGAAGACAGACCTTAAAATGTAATATACAACAAAGGCTTCTTAAAGTCTGCCAGTAAGATAGAGAGAGAGAGAGAGGTATATTTACTGATATTTACTGCAATGACCAGGGACAAGCCACACTGAAAGTCAAGAGATAGGCAAAATTACTACTACTCTTTTCCTGGATTTAGAGCCTCGGAGCTGCAGGAAATTATTTTTCACATCTCATTCACACAATGGACAAACTGAGTAGAGTTAAACAGTGAACAAGCACTCTGGTCTTTTCCATTTGCCAACATATGTAAGGTTTCCTTGGGTCTCACAGCGCTGCCTCCGGGGTTCCAGCTACGTTCTGGTTTCTGCAGACTTACAGAAACTTTCAAAAGCTTTCACTATTAATCAGGAATATAAATATGAAGCTTTATTGCTAAATCTTTTAAACAAAGTATTAGATAGTAAGTAGAAAAATGATTTTGTTCACAAACTAAAGTCCTCTTTTCTGGACAGACGAAGAGAAAGAAGACCCATTCATTAGAAATATCCTTGCCAGAATGATATCGTACAGTGGTCTTTTTAAACTGAGTGCAAGGTACATCAGGGCTTCTCTGTTTGGGCTGTTGTGGTTCTTTGATCTTACAGCTATATTTAGTGAATCAAAAAGAGGGCAAAATAAACTTTGAAGGTGCTGCTGATGCACGGTAGCAATTACTAAAAAAGCACAGTTCTAAAAAAAAATTCTGGAGTCTCCTCTCCTGACCTTAGGGAGCAGACTATTGTAATGCAGATTTTCCACAGAATCTCAAGATTTTTCTCTTCCACAGGCTCCACTGTAATTAGAAAAAACAAAAGGGGAGTACTTTAAAGCTCGAGAGGAAAGCTGTCACCTGAAGTTTGCATCCTTGCACAAGAATAAATAACGGCCTGCATAGGAAGCTAATGTTTCCTTGTCAAATTAGTTATGTTAGCAGGTGAAAGATTCTTCTGAAGTGCTTGTAGAGAGAGTTCAAAGCCGTATTCTCCAGTGCTGTATTTGGTGAACTGCGGAATCTGTATGTATTACCGCTGGATGAGCTGAACTCAAAACCTGTTTGCTAATCAGTTGGTCAAAATTAGTTGGGGTTGTTGCAGTCGCTTTTCAGGTTTCCCGTGGCACCAGGACAGCTGCATCGAGTTGGTCAGTGTCAGACCTCCCTCACAAGGCAGGTAGCAAAGAAGAGTCTGAAAAACCTGTTCACATCTCTAAAGGAGATTACTCTTGAGTTAATGAAAACTTCACTTTTGCCCACAATGTTGAACTCATAATCATAGAATGAATCATAGAATCATAGA
>NW_010104129.1:0-464 GCF_000699245.1 Pterocles gutturalis | reverse complement strand
TGTGAGAGTGGGAAAAAAAAATCTGGATTTGTGGGAAGGGGGAGAAGAATTTGGATTTGTGAGGGCGGAAAAAAAAAATCTGGGTTCTTGAGAGTGGGGAGAAAAAAAAAATCTGGATTCATGAGAATGGGGAGAAAAATCTGTATTTGTGAGGGCGGAAAAAAAATATTTGGATTCGTGAGAATGGGGAGAAAAAAAAATCTGGATTTGGAAGGGCGGAAAAAAAACCTGGATTTGTGAGAACGGGGAGAAAAATCTGGATTCATGAGAGCAGAAAAAAAATATTTGAATTCATGAGAACAGAAAAATCCGGTTTTGTAAGGGCAGAAAAAAAAATCTGGATTCCTGAGAGCGGAAAAAAAAAATTATCTGGATTCATGAGAGCAGAAATAAAAAAAAAATATGGATTCGTGAGAGCAGGGCGAAAAATCTGGATTTGTGAGAGTGGGGAAAAAAAAAAGTCT
>NW_010104128.1:688-1024 GCF_000699245.1 Pterocles gutturalis | reverse complement strand
TCTGCCCCTGCCACCGCTGCGGCCCCTCTGCGGATCCTCCACCCTGGCTGTCAGGTTGTCTGCTTAACTGCCAGCCAGCGTAAGAGAAAAACCCGAAAAGAGAGGAAAATTAATAAATTAAACACCCCGTACACAAACACTAACGAGAAGGATGGAACGGAGACAGCAACCAGGACCCCAGCTCTCAAGGCATTGGGGGATGAACCCCCACATGTGACCTCAAAGAGGTTCAACCGGAAACTTTTTAACTGAGAAGAAAATGGGTTTATTCTGGGTTATTCAGAAAAGGTCTCATAGGAAAGAGAAAATTGATTCTGGGATGTTGCGGGAGATCAG
>NW_010104128.1:0-409 GCF_000699245.1 Pterocles gutturalis | reverse complement strand
GGCGTGGCGGGGACTGGAGGGGGGATAAGGAGCGGCCAGTCATGGGCCTGGAAGGGGCTTGGGCTCCTCTAGGCCTTCGAGGGCACACGGGTGTGCGCCTGCCTGCGGGTGGACGGTGGAGACATGAGGCTGTGACACTGGCCCACGTCAGCCCTGAGCAGCGGGAGGGGAGGGATGGGGCTGTGCCGCGGGGTGCTGGGCTGGTGGCAGCGCCGCTGGGGGCTAGGTGGGGGCTAGCAGAGGCACTGCTCTGCTGGTGTGGGGCTGTGTGTACCCCAGGTGTCTGCGTTTGCATCTCAGGGACTGGTGCTCAGCCTTGCTGCTGCCTGGAGCTGGGAACAGGGAGCAGCAGTGCTGTCTGATGGATGAGGAAGGAGAATCATCGATCATAGAATCACAGAATCATTAA
>NW_010104127.1:731-982 GCF_000699245.1 Pterocles gutturalis | reverse complement strand
TAAGCCCCCCCGCCCTTGCCCCGCCCCCCACCAGCACCTGCCCTGGCGGCTGCAACAAAGCCAGCCTTGTCCCACCAGCACAGGTTCAAAGAGAAGCTGCTCTGCACTTGGGCTGACGTCCCGTCCCGACAGGGAAGACCATGCTGGCCGCTTTCGTGCCAAAGGCTGATTTTCCCCAGCTTCGGCTGCTCCCCTGGGCATCGGGGCTTGGTGCTGCCGTTGGTGGGCACAGCTGGTCCCACCGGGATCCC
>NW_010104127.1:266-561 GCF_000699245.1 Pterocles gutturalis | reverse complement strand
CTGCAGAGGCAGGGCCACGCTTCGCCCTGGGCTTGCACCTCTATTTCCCCCTCCTGCTGCTGTACTGATGCCAGCACAGGAAACCTGGGGCTGAAATGGAGCTGCTCCGCTCCGATACAAACAGGACAGGGCAGCCTGAGCACCCCAGCACAGCGCTGGTACCATCCTGTACCCACGTCCCAGTGCCCAGCCAGCCCCCTGCGGCCCCCCAGCCTCGCAGTCCATGGGACAATGCCTCCAGTGGGTCCCCAAGTCCCTGGGCTGGCAGGGGAAAGGCCTGGGGGAGCTACCTTGA
>NW_010104127.1:0-213 GCF_000699245.1 Pterocles gutturalis | reverse complement strand
GGCTCGGCCAACGTCGCCGTGCAGCATGGACACAGGGAGGGCTCCCCCTGCTCTCCTCCCAAGCCAAAATACTGAGGTCATGAGGAATGTGAGAAGAACAGAGTCCAGAGCAGCCCTGGCCAGCACGACTTGATTTATCTCAGCCAGGCACGCTTCCCTCGAAGCTGCGCAGAGGCGATAAGCCCCGAAGCTCGGGGCTGAGGCTGTTCCAAA
>NW_010104126.1:770-1122 GCF_000699245.1 Pterocles gutturalis | reverse complement strand
AAAGCCAATCTAGCACTTCAATTTATTTCTTTGTTATCATTAGAAACAAACACAGAAACCCTACACACATGCATCCTTCTGTTTCTTTCTTCTAGGCATACATATGCAGCTTGTCAAGATCTGGCTTGGGGTGTAAAGTTTCACCTATATGAATGTTTTTTCTGCTTACCTAGTTGCCTTAGTTCTTTCGGATTCAGATCTATTACAAATGGTCATGTAAGATATTATTGGGACAAAATAGTAGCAAAAAAAATTGTTGGTACTGAGGTTAGAATTTAGGACACGATGGAATTTCTATTCTATGGCAGGTTTTTTTTCCTTTTTCTCAGTGCTAATGTTGTTGATGTGGGGA
>NW_010104126.1:0-328 GCF_000699245.1 Pterocles gutturalis | reverse complement strand
GATTCTCCAAAATTTTTGTTGCAATCTCCATAAGCACTTAGACTTCCTGTTTGCATCCTTTTTCCTTGACAAATAATTTTTCATGCCTAAAAAGGTGGTGATAAAATATGATTATGTTGATGTTAATAATTTCAGCACAGCTAGAAGACATTCTGTGTGTTACTGATGTCTACTAAGTCTGTGTGGAAGTACATTAATCTTGACCAGAACATAGGAAATATTTAAAAAAAACAACTTTGAACTTTCTACTGTGTGGGCTTGTATTACCATTTCTATTTATTGAGTATAGATATGTCTTGCACTGAAGCTCTTACGTAGCATCTTTAAT
>NW_010104125.1:32802-37011 GCF_000699245.1 Pterocles gutturalis | reverse complement strand
TCATCCAGGTCATTGATGAAGATGTTAAAGAGGACAAAAGGAATGACCTCTATGGGTGATTTCATTTTATTGTTGTTTTCTACATGGGTTGATGGTGGCAGCCCATGGGGCTGAGACACTCAAGCTTAAATAGTAAAGCTCTCTTCAAGGATGAAGCAGTAAAAGCTGAGGGGATTTTTTCATTCTTTGTAAATAAGGAAAATGGTTAGACTTGATGAGTTTTAGCAATTAAATTGGTGAGCTGGAAAACTTCAGTTAGGTGAGAGGGCCTTCTTCTCCAGTCAATTTTTGGAGGCTGCTTGATGGAATATGTCTGTTTAAACAGAAACTGCAAGTGTGGAAGGAAGATTTTATTGAGTATGCTATCTTTGTGTTATAAAAGAAACTCTTCTTGAAGTTTAGAAGGCAATTTCCCTCTCGGGAGCCTTTGGAAAACAAGAGGATTTTTTATTTTTTGATAGAGAAAGTCTTTACAAATATTAGGAAGCTGATTTTTTCAGCAGTCCCAATTTTTATTGTAGAAAATTATTAGTCCAATAACTGCCTGAGGAAAGAAACCAAATTACTTTGTTTTATTCCAGAAAAGTGTAATTACAATATTTATTTCCAAATATGTTTGTTAGGAAAGAATTTGGCTGAATTTTATTACTTTCCGTGCAAAGGGAAAACCAAAATTAAGGTTGGTGTGAAGAGGTACAACTGAGCCCCATGCTTCAAAGGAAAAAATAAAAAGGGTGATGACTAGACAATACTCAGTTGGCTTCAGCATAATTTCATGATACACAAAGAAATAGGAAAGACTGACCAGATCTAAAAGTCAATTTAAAAAAACAAACAAACAAACAAAAACCCAAAAAAACCAAACCACGACAGTAATTATCTGGACACAAGTACAATATCCTCATTTTTCCATTCATAGAAAATAAAACCACTCAAGGCCAAAATGGCTGTTGTTCCTCACCTGGTGAATTGGCTGTCAAAACCTTACTTTGTGTAGGACCCACAGTCATACACCTTGGAGACAAAAAAGGAATCATAGAATCATAGACTGGTTTGGATTGGAAGGGACCGCTAAATATCATCTCGTTCCAACCCCCCTGCCATAGGCAGGGACACCTTCCATTAGATCAGGTTGCTGAGAACCCCATCCAACCTGGCCTTGAACACTTCCAGGGATGGGGGCATCCACAACTTCTCTGGGCACCTTCATTGTAAAATATTTCTTCCTAGTATCCAGTCTATACCTACCCTCTTTCAGCTTAAAATCTTTTCGCCTTGTCCTGTCATTGCAGGCCTTGGTAAAAAGTCTCTCTCTGGTTTTAAGCTTCCTTTTATATTGAAGTGGAAGTGGTCCTCTGGGCTCATTAGGAGGTGGTAGGTTGACAATGGCTCAACAGAGCGGAACCATCCTGGATATGAGTGGTTGTTAAAATTAGTGGACATTGATGCACAATTTAAATGTGCAAGAAGTCATTCAGAAGACAGAAGCGAAGCTGGTAGTACAAGCTTGCATGCCCATGGTAGTCAACTGAAGGAAAGTTGTAAGTGTGAATGAAGATAAACCCCTGAATTGCCTGTGTTTCACATTTTTCTGTTACTGCTTCAGCTGAACTGAAGACTTCGGCTTGTAATCGCACACCAGTGCCCTAGCAGAGGCTCTGGTCAGCTTCCCCAGCAGATATGCTGTGCTTAGTGCTATGTCGTTGCAACCCATCGTTGTTTGAGCATTGAAGAGAAGTATGTTCAATAAAATTACATCCATGTAACCTTCTTTTCAAAACTTTCACTTTTTGTTGGAGTTGTGTTGTACATAGAACGCTGCCAGCATTTAAATAAGGAAAGTTTTCTGTTTACTCCAACCTGTGTACATATTTAAATAACTGAGTTTTAGTCACATGGGAAAACTTGTCAGCTGCTGAATATGGAGATGATTGGAATCGGTGATTTCTTTTTCAGTAGTCAGGAAGAAATAGTTTGTTGGAGTAATTTTCCATGCATAGGGTTGTTCTTGTGACCAAAGCCAGTATTCCAAAAATTTTTCAAAATTGACCTAGCTGCTTGCCTTGTCATATAAGGCATGTGTGATGGCAATCAGCTTAATGTGTTTTATTTTAGGAACGGTGATCTATTTTTATCAGGTTTTTCAAATGCGTGGAGTTTATTGGCAAAAAGTAAGAAATGTACCAGCAAGCCAACAAACTTGAGAGTTTCCTTGCTGAGCTTGATGTAAGAGCAGTTCTCACTCCACAGGGGTGCTTCATTTTCCGATAGCTAATGTCCACATGGTGGGCTTTTTTCCATTAAGTAAAGAATATATTTTAAAAATCTGCTCCACAGCCCATTGACAAGTGCAGGAAAGCTTTTGAGCTCATGCTAGATGTAAAACATTTACTTAAGTGCTTTCTTGAATCTAAGCCTTTTGTGCTGACCCTGGAAATATGGATTCTAATTTTACACCTGCAAGAGCTAGTTTTGCAGGTGGAGGTTGCCATAATGTCTAAAAATAAGTTAATTGTATTATAAAATAAGCCACAACCATTACAGGAATAAGGAGCGAAGACAGGGCTGCTTTGGACTACCCACTGCAATACTGGGTAATCTTAGATGAAAAGTCACTGCAGGGGTCTTAAAATCTAGTAGTCTCAGACTGTAATGTAGCATTTCTATGACACTTGTCAGGTTATGAACAGCCTAACTACTCCTGGAATGCATCAGTTAACTGTCATTCATGAAGATTTTTTTTCCTGGTCAGTAAGATTTCACTTAAAATAGTATGTAATAGTACTTCTTCTCCTAGGGAATTTATTTAATTGGAGTATCTTGTAAACCTGGAATAGGGAATTTCTTCCTTAAATGGCTTTTTAAACACCTCTAGTGTTATATAATGGCAATTTTAAGTTTCATACTGTTATCTGGCCTTGGGCCAAAGACTTGACAAACTAGTCGATGTTTGCAATATTATTCATCGTTATATTTTAATTTCTGTAAATGAAAAAAAAATATTTATATTTTTCTTTCTCTGGTTCCCTAAAAATGTTTCTGTGTGGGGTGAGAGGAGTGTTTCCTTCCTGGTAAGAGAAAGCTGCAAGATGTAAAGGCCTTTCATATCTTCATGGGAGAAGTCTTTCACAGTTCCCTTTCAGTTAGAATTTTCTCAGCTTTTACTTGTAATTATAAAAGATATATTTTCCAAACAGAATTCTACTGATTTTTTTTTTTCTTACACAGGAACTCCTAAATTGCAGGAGCATGGCACTAATTAACTTAGAGGGGGATAAAATTAGTGAATAGTGTTTTCAATAACATCTTTTCTAATTTGATTTAAAAAATAATTACATCATAAAAGGTATTTCAGAAGCCTGTGGAAACACTGTCGCATGTGTTGATTTCCTAGTACATACACTTTTAAAGCAATGGAGTTAAAAACGTCATGCTTGAAATGTCTTCCAGTCTGTTGTGAAGCAGTTTCTCCTCTGTTGACAGGCCACTCTATTGTCTGAAATCCTTTTGGGCTCCCAGTAATAGCAACAGACAATATTCTTGGTCTGTTAATCACTGAGATGCCAATTCAGAATACAATTAGGAACACTTTAACGTACCCTTAAATCCCAATAAAGCCAATTGAAACTAACTATGTGTTTAAATGCTGTGCTGCAATGAAGACTAAAAGAATAGAGGCAGGCTGTCTGAATGCTTGTGAAGTTTGGATCTGAACAAAGCATTGCAAAAGCAACTTAATTTTTTCCCTTCTCTTCAATTCCACTATGAGGTTCAGCAATACAAACCCAAGTTCAGAAGTGACCGGCATTTATTTCCCTTTATTTCCCTATTAGTCTAGAACACGGAGGCTGGTTTCCTTGCTAGCAGCTTGTGGTTTTTTTCTGTATACTGCAGCTCTTGGCATCTTCTAGCAAGGATAACTGGTAACTTTTCCAGTGTGAGAAATAGTCAAAGTGTTGCTGGTCAAAGCAAGTTTTTCCCTTCAGTGGAAATGCAACCATACAGTCCATCATCTTTCCGGATTTTTGTGGGGCAGTGCAGATGCACTAGCTAAGTAAACTGACGACAGCTAGGGGGAATACAATCTGTGTAAGTGGGTTCTTATTTGATTTTCAGTTTTGGAGAAATTGCAGGGCTTCAACTGTGGTAGCTGACATGGTGGACTCATTTTTGTACATGTGTAAACATATACTACTGCCTCTTCATTTT